>NC_140179.1:50908579-50934980 GCF_963971535.1 Notolepis coatsorum | reverse complement strand
AGAGAGAGAGAGAGAGAGAGAGAGAGAGAGAGAGAGAGAGAAGAACAACAACGGAGCAAGTGAGAGAAAGATGGGAGAGAGAGGAGGAGGAAGGGAGAGCGATACGGGGTAATAGATAAGGAGATAACGGTATTAAAGTACACAGAGGGATGACTAGCAGCAATAAATGGATGTCTTAATGAGAATCAGGTGCAGCGCTGCCTTCAGGCTCAGACCCCCTGAGAGACACAGACACACCAGTCATTATGAAGGAAGGGGAGAGAATGATGCCCCAATAACCTCATCTCACATACACTCCTCTCTCTCTCCCTCTGTCTCTCTCTTTCTTTCTATCTCCTGCTGCCTCTTGGTCTGTTTCTCTCTCTCTTCTCTATCTGCCTCTCTCTGTGTTTTTCCGCCTCTCTTTGTGTCTATCTGTCTGTCCCTCGTCTCTCTCTCTCTCTCTCTCTCTCTCTCTCTCTCTCTCTCTCTCTCTCTCTCTCAATTCAATTTAAAATGAGCCTTATTGACATGAATTAAGCAGTAATGAATGTTGGCCAAGCATATTATTGCAAAAGATGCAGATAATAAATCACAATAATATCTCTCTCCTTTGTCCTCACGTATCCGTTCTCTGTCCTGTGTGTGTGTGTGTGTGTGTGTGTGTGCGTGTGTGTGTGTCCAGGCCTGTCCACTGTGTCTCCAGCAGGGTCCGTCCGGGGGAAGGATAGAGGAAAGTGCAGGAAGTCCATATTTGGCACGGCTCCAGCTCGCAACAGCACCCCGGGAGAGAGTGCCACTCAGAGCAGGAACACAGGGAGGGGTAAGCAGGGGCACTGTGGAGGGGGGGGGGGACAGAGAGACGGAGAGAGAGGGACATAGAGTAAAGGTGGGAGAGAGAAAGAAATAGAGAGAGAGAGATTGAGAGCTTCAATCACTGAACTCACTCCGCCTTTATTTGGGACAGGCGTCTAATTGCTTTTGCACAAAATACTTCCTCAGCAAAGATGGGAAATATCAAATAGTTTATTTGAACCAGTATGAATATTACTTGTATGCAGGGCTTGACATTAACTTTTTGGCTCACCAGCCACTGTGGCTAGTGGTTTTCCAAAGTCACTAGTCACTCAGCATTTTCACCAGCCAAAAATTCCCACGCTTGCGCCCCCCTCCCAAAAAGTAATGAATATAGGTAATTGGACAATGTAACTGCATGCCTTTGTTTGGACATACGATTGAACAGAAACATCTAAAATAACATCTAATCCAAAATGTCAGTAGTGTGGTGTGTGCTAAAATAACATCTAATGGCAAATGGGAGGGGAGTCAAAGGTCAAGGTTTCCTGACCTCCACGTGGGTAGGCAGGCGCGCAATAGAGTGCGGGTAAATGGCAGGTGTAACTATGACTCTCTAAGGTAGCCAAAGGGGGGCAACTGTGATTTTGGGTGGGCTCCCATGGCCGCCCCCTTTCGTGGATCGACGTGAGATTTCTCCCGGGAAATGTGCGAGCTCCCACGCGTGCACCCGTATTCCGATCCCCGCGAAAATATTCACGGGGGTAGACCTCGTCGGTTCTATAACTTCCCAATACCCTTCCATCAGCGAAAACGTTGGGAAAAAGGTTTTGCGTAACGTGGAATGATTTGGGTGATTTTGCGCAAGCTCCCATGCGCGCGCCCGTGCGCAGATCGACGTGAGATTTCACCTGGGGGTAGAACTCGGTGGGTGGCACAATTTTCGAATGCATTTCCATCAGCGAAAAAGTCGGGAAAAGGTCGGGCGCGACTTGGCCGATTTTGTGCGAGCTCCCACGCGCGTGCCCGTATTCCGTTCCATGCAGAAATATTCACGGGGATAGATGTCCTCGTGGGACACAATTTCCTAATGCATTGTCCCGTGGGAATATGCCCCCCTGCGGCGATATTAATTGAGGTGCGGATTCGCGGTGATGGGGAAATGAAAAAAGGTCACCCGCCAAAGTGGCTGGTAAGAGTTACACGCCACTGCCGAATTCTACCCACATTTGGCGGGTGGCGGGTGTTAATGTCAAGCCCTGCCTGTATGATATGTACCGGGCCGCACCCCGCCTTTATTTGGAACACGCAGCTATTTGGGACTCTGCTTTTATTAGTAGTTTTACGGTATTTAATAATATATGGTGGGTATACAAGAAAATGCCTCCTCAATACACCGTTCACAACAAAGTCTGTAGACTATCTGTGAGTAACCGTGTCATGATTTCTGGGGAAGAGAGTTTTTCAAATGTATTTCCCCCCCCTCCCTCCCTCTAGGTGGCGCCGAGCGTCTGAGCTGGGAGGAGCAGCAGCAGACGTCTCCGATCCTCAGCGCCCCCACCTCCCTCAGCGCCATCATCCGCACGCCCAAGTGTTACCACATCTCGTCCGTCAACGAGAACGCCGCCAAGCGCCTGTGTCACCGCTACTCGCAGAAGCTCATCCAGCACACGGTGTGTCAGCTGCTCCGGACCTACCCAGCACCCACCAGGATAGACTCCGCCAACCCCAACCCGCTCCCCTTCTGGCTGCACGGCATCCAGCTGGTGGCGCTCAACTACCAGACCGATGGTGAGGTGGTGACCCCAGACAGGGGTCCAGGGAGCTAGGGGGACGGGGGCACCAATAATGTTTCCCCCAGATCCAGCGCTGCCTGAATTACTTCAGTACTCAGGGTTGATTGATTGATTGAAAACGTTATTAACAGGGGTGGGGGGGGGGAAACTGTACAACTGTGCAAGCAAAACTGTACATTGGAATATTGACGAAACCATACTTGGTTCCAAGTACATTGGAGGGGGTTGGGTTAGGACATTTACAGGGGCCAGTTTCGAATTGCAGTCTCCTGTAGGTCAGTGTTTCTCAACTGGTGGGTCGCGACCCAAAAGTGGGCCGCGGGGCCATGTGTGTGTAAAAAAAAAATTTATTGTTTTAATTTTTTATTTTTTTATATCATTTTTTATTTGCACTACCTATCTTTGTGAAAGTGGCCTCCTCAGCTCTGGTCCAGCTGAAGACAAATCAGAGGAACAGATTGGACATTGAGCATGACCTCAGAGTTGCTTTGTCTACCATCACCCCAGACTTTAAGGGCGTTTTCACACCTAGCTCGTTTGGAGCTGTTATTCCGGAACCTGGAGCGTTTACCCCTTATTTCGGTTCAGTTGGGCATATGTGAACACAGCAATTACATTCTGTTGCGGAACAAAACAAGCGGACCGAGACCACCTGGAGAGGGTGGTCTCGGCGCAGTTCCAACCGACTCGTACGCTGTGAGAATGCAATCGATTTAACAAACCGACACAATTAATAATAATAATACGTCGTGGGTCAACGTGGAGCAGCGATGAGGTACACTGCGTCGTTGATATCAGTCAGCCGCGCGCAGGAGAGAGGAGCCGGGGTCTCTGTAGTGACAGCAGCAGCACCGTGCGGGACACTCACCGAGAGAATGAATGTGGACTGTTCCATCGGGGAGCTTCGGTGGTAATGTGAGTGGCTACAGACCGCTGCACTTAAATATAAACATTAGTCTACCTGGAGACTCAATGAGGTAATTGTAGATGTCGCCATAAGACGCTTCTGGCCATTTAGTGGGATCATTGTTTCATTATCCTGGTCGGCTGAAAGGACACTGGCCACCGAAGCTCCCCCCTCTGATGGAACAGTCCACATTCATTCGAGCGTCATCTCGCGTCTCCAGACTCTGTGGGCAATCTGCGCATGTGCATGGGTAATAATAGGTGCTTTAAAATGGGCTTTTTCGCTGCCGATTTAGTTCTGATCGATTAGGAATGGCTCGCGCCGTGTTCAGGAGATTGAGGCGCATAAAAGACTATTCGATCATGTCTCTAGCACCCCCACAGCCGTATCTGCAACCACTTACATCACGGCTCTCATCCACATTCATTCATTTGCTCCCCCGCTCTCTCCTCCCCGATTTCAATGTAACGCGGAGATTCAGGGTTGGGGGGGGGGGGGGGGGCACACCCCAAAATCTGACCAATGAGTGATAGTTTGCTCGCGCGTGCGTTTGTTTTGGTCCGTGTGAACACAGCCGTGTGAACACAAACGAACTAAGAATCAAGTGCAACAATTGTATCATAATAGTCCCTGAATCGGAACAAAGCAAACGAACTACAGGTGTGAAAACACCCTAAGACTCTTGTCAGGAGCAAACAACATCCCCAGTTATCCCATTAGTTCCCTGGGATGTTAAGCTAAGAAGTCTGCTAAGAAGGATATATTATTTATTATTGTTATTATTATTTTATTTCATTGTGTTTTTAGCCCTAGTTGTACTTTTGTTGCAACCCCAGTTATCCCATTAGTTCCCCCAAACTTACTGTAGGTCTGTTATGTTAAGCTAAGAAGTCTGCTAAGAAGCATAATTATTTATTATTATTATTATTATTATCATTTTATTTCATTGTGTTTTTAGCCCTAGTTGCACTTTTGTTGCAACCCCAGTTATCCCATTAGTTCCCCCAAACTTAGGTATGTTATGTTAAGCTAAGAAATCTGCTAAGAAGCATATTATTTATTATTATTTTATTTCATTGTGTTTTTAGCCCTAGTTGCACTTTTGTTGCAACCCTAGTTATCCCATTAGTTCCCCCAAACTTACTGTAGGTCTGTTATGTTAAGCTAAGAAGTCTGCTAAGAAGCATAATTATTTATTATTATTATTATTATTATTATTATTATTATTATTATTATTATTATTATTATTATTATTATTATTATTATTATTATTATTTTATTTCATTGGGTTTTTAGCCCTAGTTGCACTTTTGTTGCAACCCCAGTTATCCCATTAGTTCCCCCAAACTTACTGTAGGTCTGTTATGTTAACACTTTGGGTGCCGGGAAACGCTTAAACACGTCATTCCCGGCCATGCTCAAGTTGCCGAAGACGCTTTACAGCGTCTTTGATATCAATATTTCAAAAATCTGGGATCGGATTCATATGTCCCCTCCGCTGGCCTGAGATCCACCAGGAGGACCCACTGAGCTCTCTGGCGGTTCAGGAGCGCCATCTGGTGGCCGATCGGCGCAATCGCTTAACAGGAAGTGCCATAGAGGTTGTGCTGGACGGCCGTATTACTTCCGGGCACTCGCTATAGGTCCCGGCATTCTAGCTCGTCACAATACACAGCGATTGATTGCCAATAACTCGATAAACAACATGATTTGGACGTATATACCATTATACAAGCTGGAGATGGACCGGGTAAATCTACATCCCATAATGATAAAATTTCTACTCTACGATGATCGCCTAACGGCGCGCGGAGACTGGGGTGAGTTTTAGCGTGTAAAGTTACCGTCTTCGATACTAACTGCTATTATCAACATTTGACCCACATTAGATGATTGGTATAACGCTGCCCACGGAATTATAAACGCCCCCTAGCCCATCCGGTCAACATCAGATGACGTGTAGTAACTTCTAGAAGTACGTATAGTTGGAATTTTTTATATCGCGCTGATTGCCATAAAACTGTATTGCATCATCAATATAATGTATTTGGGGCTATAGATCACGTTCTGGAGAAAGCTGCAGAAAGAGATGAAAACATACTTATACATTAGACCATACTTTACTATGAATATGTGAATGAAAAAGTTTAACGTTGCTACACAATGAACAATACATATAGGACTTTGAATGGGCCCTAATAATGGCAATGTAGCAATAGAATTTAAAAAGTTATAGCCCTGCAAAGAAGGGGACTTTCTCTATAGACAAATAGAGCCGGCAACCTACGGTTGATAATGAATTTAACCCATGGCAGCCAAAGTGTTAAGCTAAGAAGTCTGCTAAGAAGCATAATTATTTATTATTTATTATTATTATTATTATTATTATTATTATTATTATTATTATTATTATTATTATTATTATTATTATTATTATTATTATTATTATTATTATTATATATTTTGGGTTTTTAGCCATAGTTGCACTTTTATTGCAACCCCAGTTATCCCATTAGTTCCCCCAAACGTAGGTCTGTTATGTTAAGCTAAGAAATCTGCTAAGCATAATTATTTATTATTATTTGATTTCATTGTTTTTTTTTAGCAATAGTTGCACTTTTGTTGCACTTTTTTGTGTTTATTTCATGTTTTGAAAGATTGCGTATTACTGATTTTTTTTTTTACATAAATCATAGTGGTTCAAAATTTTGGGTCGCGACTTAATGACTAAGGAAAATGTTGGGTCCCGAGGCTAGACCAGTTGAGAACCACTGCTGTAGGTGTTCTTTGAGAGTGGTTTTGAAAGTGGGTACAGTAGTGATTCACATTCCTTTACAGCTTTGGGTAGGGCGTTCCACATTGATGTGGCATAATTACGAAACATGTTTAGTCCCTTGTTTGAGCCGAATCTGGGTTTAACATGATTTGTGGAGCTCCCTCTGGTGTTGTGATCGTGGTATTCACTGACCTTTGGGAAGTATTTTGACATGTACATGGGTACCTTAGTCGTGTAGTGTATCTTGTAGACCAGGCCCATTGCAAGTTGCTGTACTCTGTCGTCTACTCTAAGCCATCCTAGGTTGTCAAAGTGGGCAGGGGTGAGGTAGGTTCTAGGAGTAAGGTCAAGCAGTAGTCTGACCAGTTTGTTTTGAGATGTTTGTAATTTTGTTTTTAGCACCTTTGAGGTGCTTTGGTACCATGAGGTGCAAGCATAGTCGTAGTACCCTTGAATGAGTGCTCCTGCCAGAGTCTTCAGGGTATTCTTGTTTACCAGAGAGGAGATCCGGTACAAGAATCAAGTTCGTTGGTTGACTTTTTGTATTACATTGGATGCCATTTTGTCACAGGAAAGATTTGCCTCTAGGATGGAACCTAGGTATGTAATTTCATCTTTCCTTGTGACAATATTGTCACCCACTGTAACTGAGAAGCCGTCGGTCTTGCTGAGTTTGTTATTTGAACCGAAGAGAATGGACTCTGTTTTGCCCAGGTGTTTGTTATCTGCATAGCCATATGCAGATTTTGCCTAGTTCAGAGCTGAGGGTTTTTTCAACCTGTAACTTGTTCTTGTCAGAGACCAGCAGGGCTGCGTCGTCCGCGAACAGTAGCGGTCCTAGTATGCTTCCTTGTGGAACACCACAGCTTGTCAATCAGAATGGTGTGATTGACAGTGTCAAAGGCCTTTTGTAGGTCCAGCATGACCATGCCGCAGTATTTGACCGCGTCCACCTCTTGTTTGATGTGGTCGTTTAAATAGAGAAGGCATGTGTCAGTGGAGTGGGATGTTCTGAAGCCAGATTGGAATTTGTAGATTCGATTCTTTTTCGCAAGGTACTTTTCGACCTGTTCGTATACTATTTTTTCCATGACTTTCGAGATGGAGGTAAGGATAAAAACAGGGCGGTAGTTGCCTGGGTCTAATTTGCTGCCCTTTTTGTGCAGGGGTGTTACTCTCGCAATTTTGAAGTCCTTGGAGACGTGTCCCTGTTTTATGGAGAGGTTTATTATGTGTGTGATGCAGGCACGTGCACACATAGAGCCCAAGGGGTGCTTGAGCACCTGCCCTTTTGAGCCCCATAAAAAATAGCCCTTTTTGAAAAAAATAAATCTTTTTTTTACCGTTACACATATAGACTGCCCTTCCAACTGAAAAATGTCAGGATAGAATCAAAATATTAGGTAAAGAGAGAGAGATGCCCCATATTCCATTGCAGTTTGCTGCACGGCCTCCTCAGTGTGCCTCTCCGCGGACCTATATATTTTATGCATAGCGTGGGTGGTGATGATGATAGAAACCGCTGTGGCGCATACAGTTGAATGCTGGTATTACACTCATTGAGGGACATGAAGAAGTCAAGTCCGATGGGATTTGGGAATCTCAAATACAAATCGGTTTTGGAATAAAAAATGCATTTATATTAACACTATGATCGCCGTGAACAAGTTTTCACGTCATTCCGAGCCATGCTCATTCTGCCGAAGACGCCGTAACTCGTCTTTGATGTCAATATTTCAAAAATCTGTCATCGAAATCATATTTCCTTTCCGGAGCCCTGAGACACAGTGCAAAGCTCCACTCAACTCTCTAGCGGTTCAAGAGCGCCATCTGGTGGCCGATCGGCAGATCGCCAGCCGGAAATTAACCTTTGAACCGGTAGTGCTCATCCATATGTGGTCCGGGTACTCGCTATCGTTAGAGAGACTCCGTATTGACACAGTGAACATCGATCGGTGCAAATAACTCGAAAAAACAACATGATTTGGACGTATATACTATTATACAACCTGGAAATGGATCGGGCATTTCTCCATCCCATAATAGAAAATATTCTGTTCCACGCTCATCTGCCAGCGGCGCGAGGAAGCCACGGTAAGATTCAGCGTTATTTTCTAACGTCTTCTATACTAACTGATCTGATGAACATATGACCCACTCTGGATGAATCATCTAACACTGCCCACGGAATTATAAACGATCCCCCGCCCATCCGGTCATCATCAGATGATGCGTAGAAACTTCTAGAACCACGTCCAGTTGAAACTTTTTATCTCGCACAGATTCCTACCAAACTGTATTTGATCATCAATATAATGCATTTAGGGCTATAAATCACGTTCTGAAGAAAGCTGCAGAAAACGATAAAAACATACTTATACTTTAGACCATATTTTAGTATGAATATGTGAATGAAAAAGTTTAACGTTGCTACACCCTGAACAATACATATAGGACATTGAATGGGCCATAATAATGGCAATTTAGCAATAGAATTTAAAAAGTTATAGCCCTGCAAAGAAGGGGAACTTCTCCATAGACAAATAGAGCTGGCGAGGGATGGTAAATTATGAATTTAACCCATGGCGATTAAAGTGTTAAACAATACAGAATATACAGCACTTCTTGGGGTCTGTAGGGTAAGCACTTATTCCCTCCCCCCTGAACATTTATGGAGATGTATGGGCCTTTTAAGTCAGTGATAAAAGTGTCTTTCAAGGATAAGTGAGCTCCTGCACTGATTATTATAGTTCAATATTCAATATTTGATCACCAAAAAAACCCAAAAAGCATAAAAAGCATAAACCCTCATCTGTACCTCATCTGTTGTTACCAATTCCAGTTTGAAGTCGTCTTTGTGGACCCCTAGGTTTTTGTAGTATGCTACTATGTGTTCTACCCCATAATGCCCTGAGTGGGAGGGTAGTTTGTTTACCAGTGTTGTGGCTATGTTTGTGAAGAAAATGTTTAAGTAATTGGCTACATCCAGCTTGTCTGTGATGAGCGTGTTGTCCGTCTTTATGTTTATGTTTGAGAATCTGGTTTTAAGTTTTTTACTGCAGCCTAGTTGATTATTGAGTAATTTCCAAAGTTCACATGGTTTGTTTTTGTTTTCCTCAGTTTTGTCATTGATGACATTTTTTTTGGCAGTTTTGATCATGGAGTTTACGTAATTTCTTAGTCTGTTTCTTTCCAGTTTGAGTTCAGTCACGTGGGCTTGGAGTTCACTGCTCGTGCTTTTGGTAAGCTTTGACTGACTTTTACGAAACTCGTATTTTTTGTCTCTGGTTTTCATAGCGGCCAATATTTCGGACTGCATCCACGGCTCAGCGCGATTTTTTACCCTGGTGGTTCTTAAGGGGGCCATGTCGTTTAGTATTGTTGAAAATTTGGTTTTGAAACCAAGCCATGTTTCTTCAACCAGTGTACCATTGAGCTCATCTGATCAGTCCAGGCTCTCCAGTTCATTTAAAGGCCTCGCTAGAGTAGGTTTTGAGGTCTCTAGATGTGACTGTTTTGTGACAGCCAGCCTTTTGTTTTAGCTTTTTGCGGGTACAGAATATCATATAATGATCACTTAACCCGCATGCTATAACCCCTTTATTGGAGATCTTGGACTTGTCAGAGGCCAGGATGAGGTCAATGGTTGTCTGAGTTGATTCACATACACGTGTGGGTTGGGTGATCAGCTGGCTGAGGCCGTGCAGATCACAAAACCTATTGAAGGATTTGAAGACGGGTGCATCTTTTTGTTGCATATCCGTGTTCCAATCCCCAATAAGAATATTTTCTGCATCCTCAGCTCCAGCTAAGCACACATCCAGCATATCATAAACGCCATTTTGATCTGGCGGTCTGTAAATTGTGCCGACTAAAACAGATTTAGCCCTTTCAAATAGAATTTCCATCCACCCATACAGTTTCAATAGCCTCATGATCTAGGTCAGTACGGTTAATGAATGTGGTGTCCTTATGAATGTACATGCAGACACCACCTCCATACTTGTTTCTATCATTACGAACTATTGAATAATTCTCCAACTCTATTTCAGGGTCTGTTATTGATGAATCCAGTTTAGTTTCAGAAAAACATAGAATGTTTACCTTACCACTAATAAACCGTTGTCTTATTTCTGCCAGCTTATGTCTTAGGCTGTTTACGTTTAGATGGAAAATATGTAGTCCATTTTTGTTTGATGTGCTGTCGATGTCCTCGAGTTCAAGGTAGCATTCTTCGTCTGTGGGGAGGGGGGGTGGGGGTGATTCTTTATCCTGTCCTGGTTATAATTCCGTCTCGATTGCCGGGTGGCGAAATTCCGTGGGAGGGGGCAGGGGGCTGTGTTGATTCCATCACGCCGGCTACCTGTGGTGATTATGTCTCGCTGACCCGGGTGGCTTTCTGAGGGGGAAGGGCAGAGTTGATTAGCCCCGGTTCCTTCTCTCTCGTCTCGTCCTTCCGGCGGCGTCGGATGTGTTGTATGCTCCGGCGTCGGGTGGGATGTATGCACCAGTAGCCATCGTTGCATCCTGTAGTGCCAGACCCAGTCGTTGCGTCTGAGTTCGCGTCCTGATGGGGGTCCTGACGTGGCTGGGTCCGGGGTTTAGCTGCACGTCTCCTGAAAGTAGCAGGATAAGGGACAAAAAGGTCCTTCTGTCCATTCTGCCAGTCGGGGGCCTGTTCTTTTTTTCCGAATTAGCCGCTAATGTTGCGTGAATTGTCGCTGTCCCAATGGCCAGGTGCTTATGCTCTGTGCCGTTTTGGAAATGGAAGTCGCTGTGGATCTCCTTTTCCGTGTTTATTCTTCTCTCCTCTTCTGTCTGGTTGAGCTTCATCATAGAGTAAGTAAACTTTATTTGTATAGTAAACTTTATTTGTATAGCACATTTCACAGATAAAATCACAAAGTGCTTCACAGAAGTAAAACATAGCAACAGTTACATAGAGATGAACGCACTACACATAAAACAATTCTGACACATCGTAAGCATAGGCATAACACAAGTAAATTAAATAACTAAAAATGAGTGCAACATAAATGTCAGTCCTAAAAACAAAACAACAATTATAAATAAATAAACAAAGTATACAACCAGGAATTAATTAAAAGCCTGTCTGAATAAAAACGTTTTCAACTGTTCCTTAAAAGTGGATAGGGAGTCAAGTGAACGCATAGAAAGGGGGAGGGTGTTCCAAAGGGTAGGGGCCATAAATTGGAAGGACCGGTCACCGTTTGTTATTAACCGGGTCCGTGGGACAACCAGGAGATTTTGGTGGGAGGACCTAAGTGCACGACTGGGGGAGTAGGGGGCGGGGCACAGTACATTTAAAATGTACACAGGGGATTTACCTTGGAGGGCTTTAAAAGTTAAAACAAGAATTTTTAAATGGACACGATAATTAATAGGGAGCCAATGTAGAGTGGATAAAATGGGGTGATGTGGGCACGCCTACTTGTCCCAGTTAAAAGCCTTGCCGCTGCATTTTGAATGATTTGCAAGCGGTTTAGCACAGATTTATCCAGACAGGTACAAATTTAATTGCAATAGTCCAGGCATGATGAAATAAAAGCATGGATGATAATTTCCATTTCAGCTCTAGAAACAACAAATCTTAATTTGGCAATGTTTCTGAGCTGATAAAAACATGACCGTGTGAGCTGGTTGACATGGCTGTTAAAAGACAGTCATCAAAAATTACACCTAAGTTCCTCACATGAGGTTTGACACACTGACCTAAAGGTCCAATACAATTTTTTATAATGGGGATGATGTGGTCGGGAGCAATAATGAGGGCTTCTGTCTTACTTGCATTAAGCTGAAGGAAATTATCAGCCATCCAGCTCTTGATGGCATCGATGCATTCATTAATAATACAAAAACTATTACACTCACTGGGCTTAAAAGAACAATACAATTGGATGTCATCCACATAAAATCTATAAAATATTCCATTAAAGCGTTTAATAATCTGGTTTAGGGGAAACATATATAGGGAGAACAGCATTGGCCCTAGCACAGAACCCTGCGGAACCCCACAGGACAGTGGGGTAGAGTCTGACATGAACTGACCCACTGACACAGAAAAGCTTCTATCAGCTAGGTAAGATGAGAACCATCTCAGTGCCGACCCAGAGATCCCAAACACATCATTGAGCCTATGCACCATAACCACATGATCAACCGTGTCAAAGGCTGCGCTGAGGTCCAATAAAACTAATAGTGTGTGTTTACCTTTATCGTAAAAGGAATAAGGGTTTTATCTTAAAAAACCATCTAATCTAACTTACTCTGCGTTGTGTTTCTCTATTACACCTTAAAACCTATTTACTGATAAAACCAACATGGTTTGTAGGACGGCAGCGAAGCAGGAGAATGAAGAGGATTCTATTTCTCAGATTTGTTTTAATTCAAAGTCAAGAAGTGAACAACAATGAATTTGGTTCAAATGAGTATACTGTGCAATAATATTGATGTACCAAACACTATGCCGTTTGTCATCAACACTAGACTAAGAAGGTAGATTAAAATAATAATAATCTTCGTCGTTGAGTTGTTGATTTTCTTTGTTGTCTGATGACAACAAAAGGATTCTTTTCTCGTTTCAAAGAGCTTCTTCTTCGTCTCCCGCTTGCCGTCCTCTTCCAGGGGGGTGGTGTGTGTCTCGTATCGGTGTGTCTCTTTTCTTGTGATTCCCACACCCCCCTTTTATCAATGAGGGAGAAATCTCGGCGTGACGTCACCAAGTGACATCACACATATGGTCTCATCCAATCGCAAACTTTCACTGTTGGTATTTGAAAGTGGGTGGTTTCCAAACAGACCAACTGACTTACGCCTTTTTTAAAGTCAGAGAGTTGAATAGCCTAAACTAAACTTAATACCTTTTAGTATTTAAGCTTCAAGATATATCTAGTTGATTTGTGATTGATTTTCTAAACACAGACATATTACTTTTAACTAGTAGAATCTTTATATGAGATGAGAATCACCGTCTGTTACCATCAAGCCCAGTTTCATAGTTTTATAATTATTCTTTTAGCTTAGATCTATATCTATTTTAAACAGCTATTACTCAGCACGTTGGGTATTCTTCCAGTTTGGTTTATATAAAAGGCTTGATTGTAACCTCGATGACTCTCTGTCATAAACACAGCATATTTCATATCATTACGTCCAAGATTCTTAGCACAACATAACAGTAATATTTGCAGTTTATTTCACATTAATTGTAAGCATATTATCAATTCAAATGAATCCAAGTTCCTTAAAAGATCGTTCCTCCTATATACCACTCAGACCAGTTTGTCTGCCTTCTGTGTCACCAGGCAGCTGGGTAAGAGATAACAACTACATGAGATGTGGTCATCTTTTGTTTAACCCTTTTGGCCACCACCCTGTAAATAGTTTCTGTTGACCTTTCATTGTCTCAGTACTCACATTCCAAGTCGCTTCACACACACCCTATCCTGGGAGCAGCCTTGATCACATCCTGTTCCCAGTATACTTTATGGTCCCTATGATTTATCATTAACTTTTATTAAACTAAAAGTGTATTAGTCCTTTTGCCCATAGTGAAGCTTACTTTATTTAACTGACTATCTATTTGTAGAAATACCTATTCTTTGCATCAAAGATCTGTTCTTCTGTAACTTATAGCTGCCTCCAACTTGGCCTTTTGGTTGACTAATGGGACAGCTGTTTTCTGACCAAATCCTATGTACTTAAAACCTTTTCTCCTAGGAACATTTTCCAGTACATTTTAGGAGCTATATTTACCAAATGATACGACACCATCATCTGCAGCCATTACAGTCATTGGTAACCTTAAGAAGGGCTGTTTCGGTGGAATGAAATTTCCGAAAGCCTGATTGGAATGGGTCATGCAGATTATGGGTTTCTAGAACCATGAGAAGCTGCCATGAGAGTAGAGCAGGGGTGGCCAACCAGTCAGAGACTAAGAGCCACAAAAAAATGACTGTGGTACCACAAAGAGCCACACCATATACTAGCGTTTCTCAACCTTTTTTTTCAGTCACGACACCCTTCATGTGTTTATAGGTCTCACCCTCTGGCCTCTGAAGTTGCTAATGTCTTTTTTATTTGGGCCTCACAGGGTTAAAAGTACCCTGTGAGACCCACGGTTGCAAAATTACAAAATCACTTTTAGCCATTTAAAAAAATAATGTTTATTTAAAAAATGTTAAAGGGGAACTATTTTACTATTTCTTTCACTATTTGGGCACTTTTACACAATTCCTGTGAGTCTATGGAACACCTAGGTTTTTTTCAAAAAAAATGCATTGTTTTGTATTTCTAATCAAGTACTAAAAACCGCATTTTTCTACCTCAAGATCTTAAGCCGTTTTGAGGCTGGGCTCCAACCACTGTGTGGCCTGGTGCCAACTGCCACATCAACTGCCACATTATTATGCAGCTGAGAAATCTCTGACATCACAGATATGCACATTTTCAGATGACTCAGTTCAGTGAGGGTGAATATTGTGAGAGGAGAATTGGAAGAATTCGCCAATATGAGAATTAGAGACATATATCCTATTAATATAAGTCCACATAGCTAAGAAACAATGGTAAACACTGAAAAAAGCCATTTATAAGATAGTTCCCCTTTAAGCACATGTATAGTCAATTGGTCCTGTTGTTCAGCCTCACAATGCTATTTGATAGTAAATGTGTTTATATGTCCCACCCTCTGGCCTCTGAAGTTGCTAATTTCTTTTTAATTTGGGCCTCACAGGGTTAACCTCTTAAGCCCGAGATATACAGTAAAAGTGTATATTTTCAGCATTATGTTTGTTTACCAATTATTTTAACTGTTATTAGTGAAATATAAGATTATAGAAATCTCAGGGCATTGAGTCGGAAACCGGCGCATATTGACAGGAGGAAGTGGCACAGCCAAAAGTGAGTGTAGTCTTTTGAAGGAAGAGACTCAGGGCTTTCAAATTTCGAAAAACTACCCTACCCAGCTCACACCAGCCCCTGTCAATCATCTGACTTCTGGATTTACTTTTTAATTTCTCTTATTTTTTGGGATTATCTCCCACAAACCTGAACGTTATTGCCATAAAACAGAACGCAGTTAGTTTCTCTACCTTTCTGTGAACGTCTTGCAAAAAACGGTGTTGCAATATGATGAAGAATGGTGGAGAAATTTACATTATAAAAAAGATGGCAGAATTCAGTACTGTATCTACAAAACCTTCTGTTTAATCATCTTCCCTTTATTCATTTGCTTAGATTTTTCAGGTCTGGTCAATTTTAGCATGGTGTTATTTACAGTCAAAGATAATTTTTTTTTTAAATAGAATTGATATTCTCCTTTGGTTCATTACAATTTACTCAAGCCTAGTAACAGACACACTATTTCTGACACTGATCCATATAATGTCCCTACATGTAGATTCAGATACCAAGAACATGCAAATGGACCATTTAAAAAAAAATTGTAAATGTTTATTCTACGTCCTTATGGAATGAGTGACATAAAAAAAAAAAAAGTAAATTTTTTTTTTTTTTTTTTTTTTTTTTTTATTATTATTTTTATTTTTATTTTTATGGATGGAAGAGCCGCACATTGACGGGCAAAGAGCCGCATGCGGCTCGCGAGCCGCGGGTTGGCCACCCCTGGAGTAGAGGTACGAATCCGTTATCCAAAACATAACGAGGAGAAAATGTGCGCAAAATCTCTTTTGTTTGCTGTATTGACGAGGGCTCCGAGAGCTCAAAAGTTTGCGACCGTTCATGGCTGTGCCGGATGGTAACAGGTTTGCACAAGGTCCTTGAAGTGCTTAAAATGTTAGATTTTTGACAACAAAAAAAGTCAAAGCCTGGAATTCCTTGAAAACAGCCAATTTTTTAACAAGGTGCATTTGCATTGAAAGTTTTGTTCATCCATGATAAAAATTTCTGAATCAAGAAAATAATATTTTTTTATTTAAAGTAACTAATTGTCGGAAAGTGGTTTTAAGCCATAAATATTGGATCCGATTTTCTTTCTATAAAAAACAGCATTTAAAAGTGAATTGTATCCCTTTAAATGCCCTTTAAAAATGAAAAACGTTCCTTGGAAAAGTACTTGAAAGTCCTTGAATTTCATTTTGCAATGTATGTGGGAACCCTGAGTACTTGTTTATAGGGAAATAAATTTTTAGAACGCATCTAAAAATACTATACTAAAAACCTGATGTTAAATACTTAAGTATAGAGTCTTGTATGGAGAGAATCTCCCCAATACTAAAACCTGATATTAAAGACTTTATTAACACTTTGATTACCACTGGTGAACATGGTAAAACCCCATTAAATGCCAGCACCCACTTCAATGATAGCGTTGTGAATGCATAATCTCTGTCTTAAATTATGTGTCTAATCTTCCCGTCGCTTATCAATGACTTGTTTGCAGTCAACATTGTCGAAACGGATTGTTTTTTTAATCGGTTCATTTCCGTTTTATAGCATTTTGAAAAGCCCTCGTTTTTCAGGAAAATATATAGATTCCGTGATAAACGGCATTTACTGGAATATTCTGGCATACACAAAAACGTTGTAATTTTTCTGCCTATTTATGAATCGTTTTCAAATAAACGCTAGATTATCGATAGTATATGTGTACTTATGCACGCTATAGAAGCGGGCTGAAATATCGATTCTCTCATTTCCTGATCAGCGCGCACACACAGACACACACACACACACACACACATATGGGACACGTTGATATATCTGTGAAAAAAGCTCCGATTACCCCAAGACTGGTCAAATCAATTCCTTACCTCAGATCAGATGTTATCCAAAAAGATTATTCCAATTCCTGATCGCCATTCCAAATATCGATCGCGTTTATTGATTCAGCGTTGGGTGCTGGAAATACATAATCCACGCATTTCTGAGAGCCGGCGATCACTTGGTCTCTTCGGCTTGGCTTGACGGAAAAGTAAAATGAGGAAACTGCCCCCCCCCCCCCTTCATCAGTCTAAACTAATGGGGTGCAGTTACACAGGGAGAGACGATAGGGGGCGGTATCTTCCCAATTGAGCTCAGAGAGACTCTGCAAAACTAAGTTTGGTCCAAACTGTGTTGGCAGTGAAAAAAAATTCTGCATCCCTACTGTAAACACACATTTATACAGTACATCTCTGGAAGGCCTTAATGCAAGTTGATGTGTTTTTCCATTGCTCAGAGCCAATTCAGTTCTCTCTCTCTCTCTCTCTCTTCCCCCCCCCCCCCCCCCCCCCAAACAGAGAGCAGAAGAATTTGAGATAAAGCTTGGGAAAACAATGAGAGTTTCTGAGGGAGTCGAGTGTCTTGTCTGTGTGTTGATTCTCGTGAACTCCGGTCAGATAAGGATAGCTGCTAGAGGGGCAGTGCTCTCGCATCCAAATAACCACTTCTCTTATAGGGATGTTCAGAGACGTGGACGCCTATATCCATGCTCTTCTTCATACCTCAAGAGAGAATAGTATCTTTTTTACAATTTATATTAATGATATTGTTTCTTCTTCGTATGGATGTCATGCCCATTTGTATGCTGATGACACAATTGTGTACTTTATTGCAGATTCTGTACAGTTGGCCATTGAGAAATTGCAACTTTTCTTTTATGCTCTACAGGATGCCCTTGCTAGTCTTAAATTGGTTCTTAATGCTAGTAAGACAAAGTTTATGTTGTTTTCAAGAGCAAGAAATATTAACTTTGATGATGTGAGGATATCTACTGTCAGTGGCTCTTGTATAGAGAGAGTCACTGAGTATAAATATTTTGGCCTGTGGCTTGACGAGAAATTTACATTTAAGTTCCATGTGGACAATCTTGCCTGCGACAGAAAATTGGTTTCCTGTACAGAAACAGATATCATTTTCCTCTATTTAGTAGAAAAAGAATAGTTGAATCAGTCTTCTTATCAGTTTTGGACTATGGTGATGTAATTTATAGGCATGCTGCGGCATCAACTTTTAAACCTCTGGATTCTGCATATCACTCGGCTCTCAGATGTATTACTGGTGACCCATATGATACTCACCATTGTGTTCTGTATGATAGGGTGGGTTGGCCTTCTCTTGCAGAAAGGCGCAACAAACACTGGTATTTATTTATTTTTAAAGCCCTTATTGGTAAACAACCTGTTTATATCTCTTCACTGTTAGATTGGAATATTGGAACCTATTCAACTCGATCGAATGACTGGATGGTTCTTAGGGTTCCTCAAGTTTGTTCTGAGCTAGGGAAGTCAGCCTTTTCCTTTGATCCCTCTAACTCATGGGATGTCCTTCAACTCTCTGAAATTGGAGGTTCTCCCTTCCCTTGGAATGTTTGTATGATTTAGTGATGCACCGATGTGAAAATTGTGGCCGATACCGATAACCGATATTAATATTGCTGTTCTGGCCGATACCGATATTTACCGATGTCGATATCTCTGTATAGAAAACACTTTTTTATGATAATCAAATAAAGAGCTATTTTCCAAAACGCATAATTTTTTTACTTTTGTAACTTATTTTCAGAAATGACTGATATTTTGAAACTATTTAAGGCCAAAACATGTAAAAAGAAAAAAAAAGATAATTTGTTTTTTTATTTATTTTTTTAATATCGGCCCTATCTTGATATCGGACCGATACCGATGTGTAAAAAAACTGCCATATCGGCCGATATTATATCGGCGGCCGATATATCGTGCATCACTAGTATGATTTCAGACCATTGTGTGACTACCTGTAACTGTTTTACTTTTAGTTGATCTTTTTAAATTATTTTGAAACGTTTTAAATTTTTTACTCTGGTGTTTAAATTTCTGTGAATATTGTTTTTATTATGTACTGTTTACATTTTGTACAATTGTCGTTTCTGTAAATGAGGGAAACCTCAGATGCTTACAATTTGAAATAAAGGTTGAAATGAAAAAAATAAGTATTAACACTTTGGTTGCCTAAGGTTAAATTAATGATATACCATAGATTGCCAGCGCTATTTGTCTATGGAGAAAGTCCCCTTCTTTGCAGGGCTATAACTTTTTAAATTCTATTGCTACATTGCCATTATTAGGGCCCATTCAAAGTCCTATATGTATTGTTCATTGTGTAGCAACGTTAAACTTTTTCATTCACATATTCATAGTAAAGTATGGTCTAATGTATAAGTATGTTTTCATCTCTTTCTGCAGCTTTCTCCAGAACGTGATATATAGCCCCAAATGCATTATATTGATGATGAAATACAGTTTGATGGCAATCAGCGCGATATAAAAAATTCCAACTAGACGTACTTCTAGAAGTTACTACACGTCATCTGATGTTGACCGGATGGGCGAGGGGGCGTTTATAATTCCGTGGGCAGCGTTATACCAATCATCTAATGTGGGTCAAATGTTGATAATATCAGTTATTATCGAAGACGGTAACGTTACACGCTGAAACTCACCCCAGTCTCCGCGCGCCGTTGGGCGATCATCGTCGAGTAGACATTTTATCATTATGGGATATATTATTACCCGGTCCATCTCCAGCTTGTATAATGGTATATACGTCCAAATCATGTTGTTTATCGAGTTATTGGCAATCGATCGCTATGTAGAGTGACGAGCTAGAGTCACGGGACATGTACCGAGTGGCCGGAAGCAATACGGACGTCTAGCAAAACCTCTAGTGCGCTTCCTGTTAAGCGCTTGCGCCGATCGGCCACCAGATGGCGCTCCTGAACCGCCAGAGAGCTCAGTGGGTCCTGCTGGTGGATCTCAGGCCAGCGGAGGGACATTATGAATCCGATCGCAGATTTTTGAAATATTGATATAAAGACGACGTACAGCGTCCCCCGGCAACTTTAGCATGGCCAGCAAAGACGTCTAAAGACGGCTCCCGGCACCCAAAGTGTTAATAAAGAAACTGAGATGTTTACCCTTAAACCACTCCTCTAACTCTTAAGCCACTCCTCTAACCCTTAAGCCATGCCCCATAAGCCACTCCTCTAACTCTTAAGCCACTCCTCTATATCTTAAGCCACACCTCTAACTCTTAAGCCACTCCTCTAACTCTTAAACCACTCCTCTAACTCTTAAGCCACTCCTCTATATCTTAAGCCACTCCTCTATATCTTAAGCCACTCCTCTAACTCTTAAGCCACTCCTCTAACTCTTAAGCCACTCCTCTAACTCTTAAGCCACTCCTCTATATCTTAAGCCACACCTCTATATCTTAAGCCACACCTCTATATCTTAAGCCACACCTCTAACTCTTACTCCACTGGTTCCCCTGACGTCTCCCTTCACTCTCATCTCTCTATGCTCTCTCTCTATATGCTCTCTCTCTCTCCCCCACTCCCTCCCTCCTGACTAAGTGTGTGTTGTCTGGCTTGTCTCAGTGAGGTCTAGTAATTTTATTTTTCTCTTTCTCTCTCTGTCTCTCTACCCCCCCTCTGTCTAGTTATATAAGTATAGCTGTTAGAACACTGGTCTCTACATCAGCTGTACTACATCACTCTTCTCCTTCTGTTTTACCAGCTGTTCATTCTCTCTTTTATGTTCTATTCCATCTACCTTTTGTTTTATTATCTAATATGTTTTAATTCACTGCTCTGCTAAAATACTCTCTCTGTCTCTCTTTCTCACTTGCTCGCTCACTCACTCACTCACTCACTCACTCACTCACTCACTCACTCACTCACTCACTTACTCACTCACTCACTCACTCACTCACTCACTCACTCACTCACCTACTCACTCACTCACTCACTCACTCACTCACTCACTCACTCACTCACTCACTCACTCACTCACTCACTCACTCACTCACTCACTCACTCACTCACTCACTCACCTACTCACTCGCTCACTCACTCACCTACTCACTCGCTCACTCACTCACTCACTCATCTACTCACTCACTCACTCACTCACTGACTCACTCACTGACTTACTCACTCACTCACTCACTCACTCACTCACTCACTCACTCACTCACTCACTCACTCACTCACTCACTCACTCACTCACTCACTCACTCACTCACTCCCTCCTCTCCCTCTCTTTCTAACGGCCCCCCCTTCTAAGCTGTCGGTAGAGTTGAACTCAAGCCTCAGTTATTATTCTCTTCTAAGCAGTACAGTTTAACTCAAGCCTCAGTCCTTATTCTCTTCTAAGCAGTACAGTTTAACTCAAGCCTCAGTCCTTATTCTCTTCTAAGCAGTACAGTTTAACTCAAGCCTCAGTCCTTATTCTCTTCTAAGCAGTACAGTTTAACTCAAGCCTCAGTCCTTATTCTCTTCTAAGCAGTACAGTTTAACTCAAGCCTCAGTCCTTATTCTCTTCTAAGCAGTACAGTTTAACTCAAGCCTCAGTCCTTATTCTCTTCTAAGCAGTACAGTTTAACTCAAGCCTCAGTCCTTATTCTCTTCTAAGCAGTACAGTTTAACTCAAGCCTCAGTCCTTATTCTCTTCTAAGCAGTACAGTTTAACTCAAGCCTCAGTCCTTATTCTCTTCTAAGCAGTACAGTTTAACTCAAGCCTCAGTCATTATTCTCTTCTAAGCAGTACAGTTTAACTCAAGCCTCAGTCCTTATTCTCTTCTAAGCTGCCAGTACAGTTGAACTCGAACCTCAGTCATAATTATCTTCTAAGCTGCCAGTAGAGTTTAACTCAAGCCTCAGTCATTATTCTCTTCTAAACTGCCAGTAGCTACAGTTGAACTGAATCAATTAACCAATCAATCCATTAACCAATCAATTATGTACCATATTTGGCTGGTAGAGGTTGTGTTGTACATTTCCTTCCCTTATTATTATTAATTTATAATAATTCTGTGCTTAATATTATTGACTCGTCATGTTTTGAAGGTGTGAGAAAAGTAGGCATCCTGGGATTGTGGGGTGGGTGGGTAGGAGATCTTGGGTGGGGAGGGCGGTTTAACTGGTAGGATGGGGGAGGGCAGGTGTGTTGTGGGTGTATATGTTTAATTTTCTTTTCATTGTTTATAAAGTGTACATTCCATTTTTTATATATATATAAATAGATTCATAAAAAAAAATTATGTGGTGAGAAATCCAGTCAAGTCACTGAAGGTTTCTCCCCTCTGCTTCCTTCCAGACCTGCCCATGCAACTCAACACAGCGCTGTTCGAGGCTAATGGTGGCTGTGGCTACGTCCTCAAACCCCCGGTGTTGTGGGACCGCACCTGTCCTCTGTACCAGCAACTCTGTCCTCTGGACCGGGACGTGGAGAGCTTGAGTCCTGTCGTCTACTCCCTCACGGTGAGGACAACACGCCACCATTTACTCCCTCTACCCCCCCTCCACCCTCCACCTCCCCTCCCTCTAACCCCCCTCCCTCCTCCACCCTCCACCTCCCCTCCCTCTACCCCCCCTCCCTCCTCCACCTCCCCTCCTTCTTTTGCACAAAATCTAAAAGAGCGCTTGTGTATTAAATCCCCTACGCGTCATGCCCGGCCCTCTCCCTCCCAGGTGGTGTCGGGGCAGAACGTGTGCCCGGGGAACAGCACTGGGACGGGCAGCCCGTGCATTGAGCTGGACATACTGGGCATGCCCGTCGACTGCTGCCACTTCCGCACCAAGCCCATCCACCGCAACACCCTCAACCCCATGTGGAACGAGCACTTCCTGTTCACGGTTCACTTTGAAGACGTGTGCTTTGTCAGGATTGCCGTGGTGGAGAACAACAGCTCCCAGACCACTGCTCAGAGAACCCTGCCTCTGAAGGCCCTCAAGCCAGGTACAGTAGGTCCCTCTGAAGGCCCTCAAGCCAGGTACAGTAGGTCCCTCTGAAGGCCCTCAGGCCAGGTACAGTAGGTCCCTCTGAAGGCCCTCAGGCCAGGTACAGTAGGTCCCTCTGAAGGCCCTCAAGCCAGGTACAGTAGGTCCCTCTGAAGGCCCTCAAGCCAGGTACAGTAGGTCCCTCTGATAGACCAGATCAGGTACAGTAGGTCCCTCTGATAGACCAGATCAGGTACAGTAGGTCCCTCTGATAGACCAGATCAGGTACAGTAGGTCCCTCTGATAGACCAGATCAGGTACAGTAGGTCCCTCTGATAGACCAGATCAGGTACAGTAGGTCCCTCTGATAGACCAGATCAGGTACAGTAGGTCCCTCTGATAGACCAGATCAGGTACAGTAGGTCCCTCTGATAGACCAGGTCAGGTACAGTAGGTCCCTCTGATAGACCAGATCAGGTACAGTAGGTCCATCTGATAGACCAGGTCAGGTACAGTATGTCTATTAGACCTCTAGTAGACACAGGTACAGTAGGTCCCTCTGATAGACCAGATCAGGTACAGTAGGTTCCTCTAGTACAGTGGTTCTCAAACTACGGGCCGCGACCCAAAGTGGGGTTGTGGGTAGGTGACAGTTGCGCATTGGCAACATATTTTGGCTAAATATGTCTTGTTTTATAAATGTGTATTGATAACATAGTGCTGTAATACAATTTTCTAATAAATATGCATGATCAAGTTTTGTTTTTGATTTGATTTTGATATTGATATTCCTTAATTCCACGTTGAAATTACGTGATACATTAAGTGTGGAGTCGCCCAAACAGGTACAGTATGTATCTCTAGTAGACACAGGTACAGTAGTTTCCTCTAGTACAGCGGTTCTCAAACTACGGGTCACGAACCAAAGTGGGGTCATGGATAGGTGACAGTGGGGTCGCGCAAGTAAAAACATTAAAAAAAAAAATATATATATCTATTTTGGCCAAATATCCCTAGTTTTATAAATGTGTATTGATAACATAGTGCTGTAATAAAGTTTTCTAATAAATATGCATGATCAATTTCAACGTGTGCTTTTATTTTGATATTCCTTAATTCCACGTTGAAATTACGCGATACATTAAGTGTGGGGTCGCCAAAGAAAATTCTAAATAAAATGGGGTTGTGTTATAAAAAAGTTTGAGAACCCCTGCTCTAGTAGACACACGCCAGGTACTTTAGGCTCTAAGGATGCCCTCTCATACTTGATTAGTCGGTCCAGTTTTAGTTGACCCAATACTTGGTTGATTTAACTACAGTATGTAACATACCATTAGGCTACTAGAACAGCTTAAGTGTAACTACAGTGTAATTATTTCCCGTGTTTCAGGTTACAGACACGTCCAGTTGAGGACACGGCACAACGAGCCCATGGAGGTGTCCAGTCTGTTCATCTACAGTCGCAGGACAGATGAATGTCCAGCAGGCGGCGCTATGTCTGCATCCACAGTAAGACGCATCACTGTGACCTCACAAAACATAATAAATTCCTATTTTATTTTTTACTTATAATTGTACTATATTCTATTGTGCTATATTTAATTTAGTTTATATCCCATATCATTTTATTCAACCTCTTATTTACAGTTGTACAGCCCTGGCCTATAATTTATTTCATAATTATTATATTATTATATTGTGCTTAACTTAGCTCATAATTCATTTTATTTTACTCCCTCTTTATTGTATTATCTGTCTGTTAATGTCTGTCCGCTAATGTCGCACGGTTAACGATCAAAGCAAATTCCTTGTATGTGAAAACTACTTGGCAATAAAGACCTTTCTGATTCTGATTCTGATATGCTAATTAAGACAAAGTGTCCAATAGGATAAAATGACGAAGTGATGACATTTTTATATAACTGTCAAAGGTCAACTTCAATGTGACGACATAATGTTCTGTTTGGCTGTTATTCAACGCCATATATTGTGACCATAATATTTCACATTTATTGGCGGCAGACAACCACAAGACGGTTGTGATGAAAATACCAGGCCTCTCATTCATTTCTTTACAACCGTCTTTGTTACAAGGAGAATGAGCTAGCTAAGCTAAGTTTTATTATTATTTTTAATTTGGGAATATCCCCACCAAGTTCATAAACCAGAAGTTCCAAAAAAAATTAAAACAATGGTGAGAAGTGGGCGGGGCTAATGCAGTGAATTGCCTTTTTTGGAAGATAAGATAAGATATTCCTTTATTGATCCCCTTGGGGAAATTCAGGCAGCATGGGGGTGGGGTGGGGGGGGGGTAGTAAAAAAGCAGTGTAAACAATATAACAAATCAATATAATTAACTCTGGACATGTGCATATGGGCAACAAGGTGCGAGATGAGGGTATGTATGTCCTCTGTTATATTTGCCCTACAATAAATAGTTACAATATATAATCTAATAATCTAAATGTAATCTAATATATAATCTAAAAAAAACTAAATGCTAAATATATGCAATATATAATCTAATAATCTAAATCTAATCTAATATATAATCTAAAAATTATAAATGCATATTCCATACTACTGTATCTCATGCATGACCTCTGACCTGTGTGTGTGTGTGTGTGTGTGTGTGTGTGTGTGTGTGTGTGTGTGTGTGTGTGTGTGTGTGTGTGTGTGTGTGTGTGTGTGTGTGTGTGTGTGTGTGTGTGTGTGTGTGTGTGTGTGTGTGTGTGTGTGTGTGTGTGTGTGTGTGTGTGGTGTGTGTGTGTGTGTGTGTGTAGTTGTTCGGCTCAGAAGAGCGCAGGGCAGCACAGCAGTTACACAGAGTGACGGTACACGGAGCCCCAGGACCAGAACCCTTCACTGTGCTGAGTGTCAACCAGCAGACCACTGCTAAGCAACTGCTGGATATGGTGAGTAACACACACACACACACACATAGGATGTACACACATGCATAAACAGCACAGACACATTTATGCATACATACGAGTAGGCTGGCAAGCAGACGCACATACATGCATTGCACACACACACAGATGTGTGTCACAAACAAACATGTACAGTATGTACTCTCTATCTACGCTATCTATTTATCTGTCTATCTGTATCTTTTTATCTATCTACCTAGTACCTACCTATCTGTGTATCTATCTATCTTTTTATCTATACCTACCTATCTGTGTCTGCCTATCTATCTATCTTTTTATATATCTACCTACCTGTGTCTGTCTGTCTATCTGTGTATCTATCTTTTTATCTATCTATCTATCTACGTGTGTGTGTGTGTGTGTGTGTGTGTGTGTGTGTGTGTGTGTGTGTGTGTGTGTGTGTGTGTGTGTGTGTGTGTGTGTGTGTGTGTGTGTGTGTGTGTGTGTGTGTGTGTGTGTGTGTGTGTGTGTGTGTGTGTGTGTGTGTGTGTGTGT
>NC_140179.1:50843579-50903579 GCF_963971535.1 Notolepis coatsorum | reverse complement strand
CTAGCGGTTCAAGAGCGCCATCTGGTGGCCGATCGGCAGATCGCCAACCGGATATTAACCTTTGAACCGGTAGTACTCATCCATATGTGGTCCGGCCACTCGCTATAGCTCCCGCGACTCCATCTTGAAACACTGGATAATAGATAGCTCGCCCTAACTCAATAAACAACGTTATTTGGACGTATATACTATTATACAACCTGGAAATGGATCGGGCATTTCTACATCCCTTAATAGAAAAAAATCTGTTCCACACTCATCTGCCAGCGGCGCGAGGAAGCCACGGTAAGATTCAGCGTTATTTTCTAACGTATTCTATACTAACTGATCTGATGAACATATGACCCACTCTGGATGAATCATCTAACGCTGCCCACGGAATTATAAACGATCCCCCGCCCATCCGGTCAACATCAGATGATGCGTAGAAACTTCTAGAAGTACGTCCAGTTGAAACTTTTTATCTCGCACAGATTCCTACCAAACTGTATTTGATCATCAATATAATGCATTTAGGGCTATAAATCACGTTTTGAAGAAAGCTGCAGAAAACGATAAAAACATACTTATACTTTAGACCATATTTTAGTATGAATATGTGAATGAAAAAGTTTAACGTTGCTACACCCTGAACAATACATATAGGACATTGAATGGGCCATAATAATGGCAATTTAGCAATAGAATTTAAAAAGTTATAGCCCTGCAAAGAAGGGGAACTTCTCCATAGACAAATAGAGCTGGCGAGGGATGGTAAATTATGAATTTAACCCATGGCGATTAAAGTGTTAAGAGTGTTAAAAGTATATTTCTACCCATATGTACTTTTCTGAGAGTATACTTGTGTCTTAAAGGAACCAACATTATGGGATATGCACTTACTTAGAAGATAGATACCAATTTCCTCTCTGTGCGTTCAGTAGAAAGCTATCCGGCTGCAAGCTAGCCTAGCTTAGCATAAATGACTGTAAGCGGATACAGACCAACTAGCCTTGTGCTAAGCTAGGCTAGCTTGCACTGAACGCAGAGAGGAAATTGGTATCTATCTTCTTACTGTGAGCGCATTTCCAATAATGTTGGCATGTCCCTTTAAGAGGTGATGCTGGTGTGATCTAACCGCATGTGGAATTTTAAGATGGTAACATTATAACACTTTATTCATACCTGCATGCCACCGAGGCCCTCTACCGGAAGGGACAGAGCAGACTGTTCTTCCTGAGAGGGCTCAGGTCTTTTAATGTCTGTAGCAAACGTTCTACCAGTCTGTGGTTGCTGGTGCCCTCTTCTTCGCTGTGGTATGCTGGGGGGGCAACACCAACACAGACAAAATAAACAAACTGATCAAAAAAGCAAGCTCTGTGGTGGGAGCGGACCTGGACAGTCTGGAGGTGGTGGCAGAGGGGAGGACGAGGAGGAAGCTGTATGCTATCCTCGAGAACCCCTGCCACCCCCTCTATGATGAGCTGACCGCAATGCGGTCCATGTTTAGCCACAGACTCATCCCCCCCGACATACCACAAAGTGCTTTGGGCAGTCCTTTGTGCCGGTGGCAATCAGGCTCCACAACCAAGCAGGGCCAGGACGGGCCAACTGCCGTGGACTGGAGGAGCTGGGTTGTGGACTGTAACTAATTAATTTAACTATTTAAGATCATGATTGACTTGTTTCTTTTTCTTTTTCACCACTTTTAGCTATATTTTTGTCCTATTTTAGCTATTTTATCCCTGTGTACTTGTCCATCTTGTTTTTAACACATACTAATAAGTGTATGTATTAACTGTTTTTTAAAGTGCTGTTTTTAATTGCTGTTGTGCTGTAAAGGACATCTGAATCTCCCCTCTGGGATAAATAAAGGTTTTCAATTCAATTCAATTCAATCATAACCTGAATGACGTGTAATAAAGAAGCTACTAATGGAGTTATGTCCTTATAGTGGGCCCACAATACACCTTGGTGTTAAAGGTGCTATAGATAACATTTTGATGTAATTTTCTTTTTGTATATAAATAATACATTTACAAAGCCTTTAGAAAGGTGCATAATAAAAGTATTGTTTCCCCCCCACAAAATAAATAAAAACATAAATAATTTAAATGTTGGTGGGTCCAAAATGTATGTTGTTGTTTACATGTTGCATGCATGTATCCCGTCACTACTTCGCATTTCCCCACGTGGAATGCACACGTATAATCTGTAATGTTGTCAAACAATGACCTTTAGGGCCCTGCTTGGTATTGCACTTTGTTTACATTTTCTTTTGTTTTGGTCTGATGTGTGGGTTGGAGTCGAGTGTGGGGATAGGAGATGGTTTAGCTTTATAATAACTTATTATACTGTGGATTTCTCCAGACCTCTCTTGGCAGAGCCTGAGGTGTGGCCAGCAGTAGCAGCCCCTCCTCTATCCCCACTGAACTCCAACCCACAGACCAAAATAAAGTGCAATGCTCTTTTGCCTGGAGGTTTCTGTTTTTGTCATCATCAATACTTAATTTGCGGGGGAAACAATACTTTTATTCCGCACCTTTCTAAAAGCTCTGTGGACGTTTAAAAAAATATATATAATTTGATTACTCTGCATACAAATGCTATTTATAGTACCTTTTAAGTTATTTAGGAATGTTTTTATGAAATTAGTTTACTTATATCATTGGTGAACAAATGATATATCGTATTTTGTATACAAAATTATATTATATTACTGCACCGAGGGTAATACTGGTAAAAACAATACAATTGGCGGATATCTTTTCCCAAAATAATAATAATAATAATAATAATAATAATAATAATAAAAAAGAAAATATCTATAAAATGCTTTCGAACCCCAATGCTACTGATCAAGATCACCTTGAACTTTGACCTTGTGGCTCCTCTCTGCAGGGCGTCTATCTGCGGGTCTGAAGGCGTGGGTGGAGCAGGGTCGGGCGGGGGCAGGGAGACTCCTCCTGGTCTCCTCGGGGGGGCGACCCCACTGCGACCCCACCCCCGCCCTGACCCCCCCGACCTGGAGGCTCCACCTCCTCAGGAACTGGAAGGTCCACAGATGACATCCAGAGAGAGAGAGACGCCCACGTCCCACTTCTGAACCTGGAGGATAAACCCATCCCCCTTTCAAAGAGATGCCAGCGTGTTGCCAGAGAGTTCTATTCCTGAATCCTGGAAAACACCCCTCGTCCCTGATTGGGTGGACAGATTCCGGTCGCGCTCCAATTGATTGGTTGAAAGAGATGCCAGCGTGTTGCCCGAGAGTTCTATTCCTGAATCCTGGAAAACACCCCTCGTCCTGATTGGATGGACAGATTCCGGTCGCGCTCTAATTGATTGGTTGGTCGGTTTGTTGAGTAAATGGACAGGAGTTCTGTCCACTTGCTGATCTTGACGTGAGTTTCAGGAGACTTGTGGGAGGAAGTCCCACCCCAGGGCCTTTCTAGACCAGCAACACCTCAGACTCGAGGCTTTTAGCCATGGGGTCAATCAGCCTCCGACCCTCTGGGCTGCTTGCTTTTTATTTTGTCTCCTACGTGTTACTGTAGCCACGGAGCGCAAGGAGAATCCCTTTGAGTTGCCTTTACTTGCAAAATTTTTGCATCCACGATAAAACCTATAAAACCTTGCATACCTCACTGGGAGGTATGCAAAATGGCCGCAAAGGGGCCCCTCAGGCATCAAGCAAGATCATGCAAGAGATGGACAGTAAGTTGTAGATAGTAAGTTGGCCTTTGTCAAAACTGGGGGTCGCATTCAGTTATTGTACGTACTTCTATGAGCAGGAGGGTTGGACAGTTATCGAGCTCCTCCTCTCTCTCTTTCATTGTTAAAAAAAGAACCTGAATTGAGGAGTAGCCGTCCTTTCTCAAGGTAAAAAAAAAAGACATTGGGCGATGTGAGAGAGACGTACGGAGGAACAGTCGAACGGAAGGAGTACGTCGCGGAGGGAGGGAAGGGAAAGGAGGGCATTGTGGAGGTTAGCCAACAAGCTGGCTTGTTCGACTCCTCTCTCTCTGTTCCGGTTTTCACAGTAGGCCTACTGTACAATTTTCAACAACTCTATAGACCTGTTCGCTGTATACATTAGACTCAGTGTGCGTGCACATCAAGGGGGCAAAAGGAACGTAATCTTGGTCAGAACAACGGGGCAGACTACAATATATTTGCATTTGTTAGCCATGCTAGCAATCTAAACAATCAATCCATGCCAAAGCTAGATATGTAAAAGGTGAAGGACTCACTGACACAGCCATGCTGATTTGGCAAAATGACATCCAGCCATTTTAGTTTCAACCTACTTTTAGTCAGGGGAGTGTCATGGTTTCTCCATAGAGCCCTGTCGTACTTTTTTAGCGCAGCAGCTTGCGCAGGTAGGGGGCAACTTATGTCACGTGACTCAGTTGGTATTGCTGATTGGCTCGAACACGGTATGTTTGTATACAGCGAACAGGTCTACAGCTGTTGATCTGCTGGTGGCCACAGCTGCCCGAAAAGCCTCTAAGCACCAAGGTCGTCTTTGTCTCGGGTTGATTTGAGAGACGAAACTCTTAGGAGAACGCCACTGATTTGAAGATGTCACATGCAATATTTCAATACGCACAGTTCAGTCGGTATTTACGAACGTGCTGCACTTTCTCCAAAAGCTAGAAATCATTAACGGAACGCTGGATGTAAAAATCCTGGGGCGTCGTAGACATAGAATGGGGACACTTGACTTTCTGGAGTCTATAAAGTGACGGGTTCTCACACCCAAAAACGATGTTCATATTCTAGTACTGCTGAAGCAGAATATAAACAATCGTTTGGGTGTAGTTCTTACATCTTACAGTTCAACATTTTACAGGTTCACAAAGTCGATGCCTCATTCAGATTGATTTACAGAACTGTCCTGAGGCACTAGCAAGGGAGATACATTCAGCAACTCATTAGAGGCCAATGGATGTTCTAAAAATGATGTCCTTTATTCAATTAAAGAACATAAAGTTTTAGGCCTCCAAAGAGTTGCTGAACTTTTCTCCCTTGCTAGTTTATTTCCAGTTCATGGACCTTGGTTGAAGGATGAAGTAGCGACAGATCTTTTGTTTATCTGAGGCACAGGAATAACGTACTTCTAAAAAGTGCATAGCATTCCCATTAAAGTTCCATGCCCGAGGAGGGAAGCTGGTGTTGGTGCTTAGAGGCTTCTAGGAAACCGAGGTTCCGTTCAGTCAGTGTTTTTGTCGTTTCCGTCTTCATGGCGTTGCATTCAGTGTTTTTTTTTGTATCACTGCCCTTTTCGTGATGGCGAGACTTGATCGTTGTATTAGCAATTACATTTTTTTTACCCACAGCACTCAAAACAAACTTCACTCCTTCAAGATACAATTATGTTTTATCCACCCGTTAAAAGTGTCATAAAATAAAAAATGTAAACATTTCCCCTTAAAACCTAATGGGTGATGGCTAACATCCTTGGTGATTTCTATCAAAGAAACCTTTTCACCAAGTTTTAAATTAATGGATTGTTTTATTGGGGATTTATTTTTTAAAATTAGTTCCCATAATAATATTATTGACTATAGTCATATACTTAAGTATATGCAGTATTTGAATTTGTTTTTTATTTATTTTTGTACTTTATTGAAAAAAGATTTAGGGGCAGTTTCTCCCCTTTTTCCCATCTTGATTTGTAAAACTATTTTTTCTTGAGTAGTTTGTTTATTTCCTATCTTTTGTTTAAGAATATTTTTTTTCAAATGATTTCCGGCAAAGCACTGTATGTTCTGATGTCGTGAACATGGTGAAACCACTCGGGGCATTAGGACTAAAAGTTATTATCTCTATCCACTGTCCTGGTGTTGTCGTCATTTTGTAGGCCTTAGACAAGCATGTAGTCCTGAATCCCTATCAGAAATATGAATACGATTTGTGAAATGTACCAAATATTAGGTCTGTGCTGAACAGAAGTTCATGCGACACACTACACTTTTCTTTCCTCTTTAAAATACCAGGTTTCTGACCATCAGCAGTGATATCCTCTTAACTGTCAGGCTAGATTATACGGGAACTCATTTATCTGACGGTTTTCAAGTATTTGACTTTTAAAGAAAATCTACTTAGATTAATTGATTAGATTCAAAGTGATCTCATCCTGGGAGCTGTTTGATATATCAATATGCTAGGCTCTATGAATGAGTGATTTTCTTCCATTTTAACCCAAATTATAACATTTACATTTTACAACTCCCTCAAAACATGCAGTGGGGAGTCTGAAGACTTCCTATTGGGATGTCGAGACATTTTATTTCAATGACTTCAGTTTGACCAATATGACACGAGTGATTTGTCTACAAACTAAATATTGTACCCAGTTGGGAACTGATTGAAAATGTATCCTTCCCGTGTTTATCTTCCAAGTAATTGTTGATCTAAAAGTGGTTGGATTGGTTTTCCATAAGCATCGTATGACCTTTGTAAGTTATGGGAAAGCCATGCTGAAGCTTTTCAGGTGTACATGTTTTTAAATGTTCTTTCCTAATTCCATCTCAAAATTCTAGAACTGCATACGACCAGTAGCTATTGTTAAATCATCCAGGGTTACATTTAAGACATTTTAAGACCACTTGAGTAATTCCATCCGAATGCAATTAAATGAGATAGAGAAGTTATCACAACATTGAAGTAACTTCCTAAAATCCAACACCACCCCTACACCCCTCCGCCCCTCAACACCACCCCTACGCCCCTCAACATCACCCCTACGCCCCTCAACATCACCCCTATGCACCTCAACACCACTACGCCCCTCAACACCACCCATATGCCCCTCAACACCACCACTACACCCAACACCACCCCTACACCCCTCAACACCACCCCTACACCCCTCAACATCACCCCTACACCCCTCAATATCACCCCTACGCCCCTCAATATCACCCCTACGCCCCTCAACACCACCCCTACGCCCCTCAACATCACCTCTACGCCCCTCAACATCACCCCTACACCCCTCAACATCACCACTACGCCCCTCAACATCACCCCTACACCCCTCAACATCACCTCTACGCCCCTCAACATCACCCCTACACCCCTCAACATCACCACTACGCCCCTCAACATCACCCCTACACCCCTCAACACCTCTACGCCCCTCAACATCACCCCTACGCCCCTCAACATCACCTCTACGCCCCTCAACATCACCACTACGCCCCTCAACATCACCCCTACACCCCTCAACATCACCTCTACGCCCCTCAACATCACCCCTACACCCCTCAACATCACCACTACGCCCCTCAACATCACCCCTACACCCCTCAACATCACCACTACGCCCCTCAACATCACCCCTACACCCCTCAACATCACCTCTACGCCCCTCAACATCACCACTACGCCCCTCAACACCTACGCCCCTCAACATCACCCCTACACCCCTCAACATCACCTCTACGCCCCTCAACATCACCACTACGCCCCTCAACATCACCCCTATGCACCTCAACACCACTACGCCCCTCAACACCACCCATATGCCCCTCAACACCACCACTACACCCAACACCACCCCTACACCCCTCAACATCACCCCTACACCCCTCAATATCACCCCTACGCCCCTCAATATCACCCCTACGCCCCTCAACACCACCCCTACACCCCTCAACATCACCTCTACGCCCCTCAACATCACCCCTACACCCCTCAACATCACCACTACGCCCCTCAACATCACCCCTACACCCCTCAACATCACCTCTACGCCCCTCAACATCACCACTACACCCCTCAACATCACCACTACGCCCCTCAACATCACCCCTACACCCCTCAACACCTCTACGCCCCTCAACATCACCCCTACACCCCTCAACATCACCCCTACACCCCTCAACATCACCTCTACGCCCCTCAACATCACCCCTACACCCCTCAACATCACCACTACGCCCCTCAACATCACCCCTACACCCCTCAACATCACCCCTACACCCCTCAACATCACCACTACGCCCCTCAACATCACCCCTACACCCCTCAACACCTCTACGCCCCTCAACATCACTTCTACGCCCCTCAACATCACCACTACGCCCCTCAACATCACCCCTACACCCCTCAACATCACCTCTACGCCCCTCAACATCACCTCTACGCCCCTCAACATCACCTCTACGCCCCTCAACACCTCTACGCCCCTCAACACCTATATGCCCCTCAACACCTATATGCCCCTCAACATCACCTCTACGCCCCTCAACACCTATATGCCCCTCAACATCACCCCTACACCCCTCAACATCACCTCTACGCCCCTCAACATCACCACTACGCCCCTCAACATCACCTCTACGCCCCTCAACACCTACGCCCCTCAACATCACCTCTACGCCCCTCAACATCACCTCTACGCCCCTCAACATCACCTCTACGCCCCTCAACACCTCTACGCCCCTCAACACCTATATGCCCCTCAACACCTATATGCCCCTCAACATCACCTCTACGCCCCTCAACATCACCTCTACGCCCCTCAACATCACCTACGCCCCTCAACACCTACGCCCCTCAACATCACCCCTACGCCCCTCAACATCACCCATACGCCCCTCATCACCTCTACGCCTCCTCAACATCACACCTACACCCCTCTACGCCCCTCAACATCACACCTACACCCCTCAACATCACCTACGCCCCTCAACACCTACGCCCCTCAACATCACCCCTACACCACTCAACATCACCTACACCCCTCAACACCTATACGCCCCTCAACACCTCTACGCCCCTCAACACCTCCTCTACGCCCCTCAACACCTATATGCCCCTCAACATCACCTCTACGCCCCTCAACACCACCTCTACGCCCCTCAACACCACCTTTATGCCCCTCAACACCTATATGCCCCTCAACACCTATATGCCCCTCAACACCACCTCTACGCCCCTCAACACCACCTCTACGCCCCTCAACACCACCTCTATGCCCCTCAACACCTATATGCTCCTCAACACCTCTACGCCCCTCAACACCTCTACGCCCCTCAACACCACCTCTACGGCCCTCAACACCTATATGCCCCTCAACACCACCCCTATGCCTCTCAACACCACCTCTACGCCCCTCACCACCCCTACTCCTCTCACCACCTCTACGCCTCAACACCACCTCTACGCCCCTCACCACCCCTACTCCTCTCAACACCACCTCTACGCCCCTCAACACCTATATGCCCCTCAACACCTCTACGCCCCTCAACACCACTACGCCCCTCAACACCACCACTACACCCCTCAACACTACCCCTACACCCCTCAACACTACCCCTACGCCCCTCAACAGCTATGTCCCTCAACACCTATGCCCCTTAACATCACCCCTCAACACCAGCCCTACGCTGCGCACCTCATCACCACCCCTAAGACTTTTTATGACTGTATAGGATAAATATGTTAATGTAGTCTATAAATGGAACACACAACACCTTATCCCACCGGTCACAATTGTGACCGAACATAAAACACACTTTTTCACATTTTTTTTTTTTAATTCTTAAAAATGATTGATTATTTCAAATGGGTTCTAATGACATGCTTTGGATATTTTCATGTGGGAAAAATTTGGGATTAAACAGGTTAAGGAAAATGGCTATGAAAGAAGTAATTCCATCAGAATTGTTGGGGGGGGGGGGGGGGATTTCCGCCAAATGCATTTAAATGATAAGAGAAGTTATTGCAACATTGAAGTAACTTCCTAAATCCAACACCACTTCTACGCCTCTCAACACCACCTCTATGCCCCTCAACATCACATATATACGCCCCTCATCACCACACCTACAACACCCCCACTAAGAATTTGTACAACTGCATAGGATAAATATGTTAATGTAGTCTATAAATGGAAGATACAACACCTTATCCCACCGGTCACAATTGTGACTGAACATAAAACACACTTTCACCTACTTTCCATGAAAATTCTTTAAAATGATTGGTTATTTCAAAGGGGTTATTTCAAAGATGTTGTAAGACTCTGCTGGGAACCCTGATCATTAGAATGTTCAGTTCTAAAAAATTTATGATACAAGCACAGGGGTGTAAGGTACTTGAGTAATTGTACTTCGTTAAAATACTACTGTTTTTGGGGATTTGTACTTTAAGTATTATTAGGTTTGTATAGGCCTACTTGTACTTTTACTCAATTACATTTCAGAGAAAAAAAAAACACTTTACTCCTTACATATTTGTTTCTCTGGCCGAACTAACGTTATTAATCCTGCGGCCTCACTTTATTTAAAAACAGCCAATCAAATCCCCATCAATGGAAAATGTACCCGCCCATACCCATGCTGATTGGTCCTTGTGCAAGACTAGAAAGCGGGGATCTTTGTTTAAGTACATTTAAAAGTAGAAACTTTTTGACTTTTACTCAAGTGTGTTGTTAGCCAGATACTCTGACTTTTACTTGAGTACGATTGAGACGGTACCCATACTTTCACTTAAGTATAATTTCTGGGTACTTTTTACACCCCTGACAAGCGCCACAAAGAAAGACCTGTTAGAATAATCACTTGCAAACACTTGTATGTTAAACATGGTGGGAGTGGGTCGAACATCAGACGAATTAATCATTTCAATCGGCTTCCTTTTGTGACTTATTTATTCAATACTAAAGATATCGAACACCATTTTTACTTTTCAGGAGGTTCAAATCCCCAAACGACCACTTGCAGCACTAAATCAGATGTCCTGTTCTATCAAACTAAAGCCAAGATCAGCGATTTCCACAAGAAAGCAAGTACTTTGATATATCGTGTAATTTTACAGCGAGACGTCTCCGTTTTCTTTCCAACCTTCAGAGCTCGTCTCTGAATGTAATTTATTTTTGTTGAATTTGAGAAATGTGTCCGTTTGGATGTTATTTATTTCAATGTGAAGCCCTGGTCGGCTCCTTGTCGTGTTATTTCTGTGTATGTTTTCGTTTCCTTTCTTGTAACTAGTAAAATTGTGTTTTAAAAAAGGTATTTTTAATTTATTTGAGAAGGCGAGAGGGTTACGCCTCCGCACCATGGTGACTTTACTCAGACTTAATATTTGATTTATAGGTATGTAAAGAAATATTGTACTTGTGTATAGAAATATTTACTTCATGTGTATAGTGTTCAATTAAGTATACATATTTCTGGCATTTTATTTCGCTGTACAGGCATTCGGTATGCTTTTTATTTTATGTTTTATTTGTAAATGTCGACCTGTGCAGACAAATTGTAACTTTTTTAAAACCCTTTGTCAAGTTAGGATTTCGATATATTAATTTTATCTTTTTGAATATTGGATATAAAGTTAGCTGAGCATGGACTATTTCATCTTTAGCACTTGGTTATTGCTATAAGGTAAATGTATTTCATTAACATCCACTGTAACCATGGTGACTGTCAAGTGAACTGTTGTCTTATCAACTTGAACTATTTACATGGATGGTCACAATAAATACATAGTTAATACTGTTGCATGTGTCCTCTTTAATTCTCATTCAGTGAAAGTGTTAAATAGACTTTTTCAAACTTGACAACATAAACATTATAAATGAGTTCCTGTTACAGTGCTAATATCAATAGAGACACAGGATGTTTGTGTAGTTCCATCTTCCAGGATGGCTGCCCAGTGGTAACCACTTTCAAAAGAAAACACCTAATTTCTGTGTAGCGATCGAGCAGGTAAAACACTAGAAAACCATGATATCACTGTTCTACTGTGACTTGTTCACAAAATCCAGAAATAAATGATCACGTTTTGTTTAAATATTTCTCAAATCAACATACTGCAACCATTATCTCTTGCACAAAATAATGGTTGCTATGTTACAGGCAGCCATCCTAGAAGAAAATACGACATAAACATTATGGCCTCTATTGCCCTAGCAACGGAATTCCACTGATGTGGAATAATAGAGAATTAATTAAATGTAACAACTAAATCAATTGAAAGTAGGCGAGACAAGCGATTAGGTTAAAACTTAAGAAACTGAAAAACAATGATAGTATTGTTGATAGTTCTGTTACATTTCCTGTGAAGGCACTGGGCAGCAGCAAGAGCATGTCTATGAAAAGCACACATTTGACATGAGCACTGCATACCTTTTTACATGACTTTGTTGACCATTAATGTTAGTGATAAACCCATAGAATTATAATAGAAGAAACCTACAAATACATTTTCTCCTGGTCGCGTGAAAACACGTTTCTCTCTATGCACTTCCTTGTTTGCATTCAGGAGAAACTCAGTGCTTTCCGTAAGCGCCTTTCTGATCCAATGCACGCATCGATTTCTGAGGCAACATTTTTAGCGTGACCAGCAGTTCAATTTAAAGTAGTAGGGTAAGGGTTATCACCATAACAGGTATGGTCCTTTAAGAAATTCTAATATAGTCTTGGGTGAAAACAAGATTAAGAACACATTTCCAAAACGTTTGTGTAACTTTTCCAGGTCTGGAAAAACACCATTTCCTCCAGGTTTTCCATAGGAACCCCTGGCCTAACTGTTGAGCCTGCACATACAGAATATAGCTTGTGTGCGCCAGGCTACGTGGTGGACTGTGTGAGCGCTGGGGAGAAGTCCAGCGATGCGTCTTCAAGGTTCTGGGCAGAGAGAGCCGCGTCCACCTGTCTCTTCAAGTCATCATCCAACAGAGCTGCTCCAATCGTGAAATAATCCTGAGACAGAGAGATATACGCTCAATGACATCATCATATATATATACGCTCAATGACATCATCCAGAGAGATATACGGAGGATGGCCAGATAATGTTGATATTTAAATAATACATGTATGACCATGCAACATAAAATAATCGTTGTAGGAACAGTTTGGGAGAGGTTTTAGTTTGTGTGATAAGTGTTGAAATTGAGAAGTTTAGACTTTATTTTAACAACAAATAAATCTTTTGTTATAATGAAATACCCAAAAAAGGTCGGGTACCGGTTCAAATGTGAATGGTACCCAACCCTACCAATCACATCATCCAAAGATATATACGCTCAATGACATCATGCAGCAAGAAATATGTTTTTTTTTTTTTTTTTTTTATTATCCTTTTCCCCCTTCTTTTGCCGTTTTTCCCCTCCCAATGTTAGTCGTTATGCCAATTCCCAATCCACTTCCTGGTCGTTGCGCACTCTACCCCCTACCGTCGGTCCGGGAGGGCGGAGGCCATATGTTTGGTTTTTAATCAGGGAGACTTCAGAGATTTAGTACAAAGTAGAAAGAACACTTGAGCACACAGATTTAAGGCGATAAAACTTTATTTTAAACTAAGGTTTCGACACAGAGTCAAACGTAACACATGACACAGCTGTGAAGGATGTCGAGGTTTTTTCAATGTATATATTGGGGGAGATGACAGCATCTAAAGGTACCAGGTCAGAGAGGTAGATGTGCATGGTGGTGGAGGCGGTGAGAGTCACTGTGTTTAGCAGCAGACTAAGATAGAGCCCAGGGCGTGCCGAGGTCGGTTCAGCACATAACAAGAGAATGGTCAGAGAGAGAGTAACACCACTAGAAACAGACGTTTAAGGGTGAACAGCAGTTGCCATGACAGCGCGTCACATGACAACAAGAAGAGGGGTGGGGCCTGTCATTGATGATAATGATGATTATTATAATGCGAGTGTTCTTCCGCGTGTGAGTTAGATTTAGACACGAAGCTGACGCGAGCGGACGTGAATCAGAGACTTCCATCCCTCCCTCACCCTCGCCGGTGGGGGAGGGGAGATGACACATCATCATTAGCTTCGGCTAATGGGAGAAAGGTTTTGGCTAACGACAAGGCCTCAGCCACCATTGGACTAAACAGCAGAAGAGACGATAGAATAATACGAAATGGGTAACATCTGAGGCCTTTGTTTATGTAATAAACAACGATTCCAAGAAAGGTACTACGCTGTGTCGAATACTTATGGTTACGGACTGCATTAAAGGGGAATGACAAAGATTGTACAGCCAGTATGAGAAGACAGAGAAATAAACACAACGCAGAAACTACACAATGACAACGATGGAGAGATGATACTGGCTGATTGATCCAAATCTAACAGCTGGATAGATGAACCCTGCATTGAAACGTTAGTCGTTAAAAAACTTTATTGCCTTTAATCCGTGAGCTCCAGTGTTCTACTTTGAAGTCTCTGATTCAACATTGCCCTACTCAGAGCACCGGAGTACAACATGTCCTCCTTATGTGGGTTGGTTGGAGTGTGGAATTTCTCCCTTCACGTTTGTTTTTCAATGAGAGAGCGTGTCAACACCTAGTAGGGTAGAATATGTACGTACGAGCGAGTGAGCACGTAGAAAGATCCTAGTCTACCATCTTACGTTTGGTACCATAGAATGTTATATGGGGTCATACACATCTAATGACGTTACCATTAATTCTATGTACCAAGTGTGTGAGTGAGAAAGAGATGTTGATACGGCTACTCTTACCTTCTTCTTGGAGATGGGCATGGCTACAGCGGGGTTAAAGGTCATGTCTTTAAAACTGTAGTCTTCAAACAGCTCCACTGGTAACCTGGACACAGGAGAGAGTAGTAAACAGGGAAGTGCAGACAGAGGAAAAAAAACTTTTCTATGGCGTAACCAATTTGTTAGCACTACCAGGGGCAGGTTTCTTATATATAATTCTAAGGTTTATCACCATAACGTTTGCATAAAAAAATGATGTATGGTCAGGGGTAATGTAAATCATGTGTGCTGATAAGTAAACAGGCTAAAAGTCATATTTAGACCGGCATGGTCCTTTAACACTTTCACTGCGACAATACGGAAGGTTCCCTTTCACTGCCACACGACATCAGGTTAACCCTTTCACTGCCACACGACAGCAGGTTAACCCTTTACTATCACACTACAGACGGTTAACAGTCTGTAGTGTGGTAGTGAAAGGGTTAACAACAATTAGGTGACTAATTAGGAGGGTGAGGCCTGTTCCGCCTACCTCCTGCTGAGGACCATGTTGAGGGATCCTGAGCCCTCGCTGGGAGCTCCCATGCTGATGTGTGCAGCAAACCTCCTCACCACCGGGTGGTAGTGTTTCTGAAACACACAGCAGCAGTATAAGTCAGTATGTCTGTGTTTATCCACCAGCAGTATAAGTCTGTATGTCAGGGAAGGTAAAGACAGTTAAACAGTCATTCAGAACTATTTTATTGCATTATGTTACTCTGTCCATTCTATTTTACTCTTTATTATTGTAAATTTTAAAACTGCAATAGAATCAAACCATAAACAAGGTGGCCTATTGGGATGTTAAATACTAATGTGAAAAAAAGATTTTATGTCTGCACTTTATGTGCCTGTGGTTTTTCTGTTAAGCACTTTGAGCTGCAATTCTTGTATGAAAGGTGCTATACAAATAACGTTCATTATTATTATGCAGTATGTATGTAGCTGTGTCCATCAGTCGATCTGTCTATAACAACCAACGTGTGTGTAGCTCCCATAATGCATTGCTGTACCAATCCGCAGTGTGTAGCTCCCATAATGCATTGCTCTACCAACCCGTGTGTGTAGCTCCCATAATGCATTGCTCTACCAACCCGCAGTAACTGGAGCTCCCATAATGCCGTGCTCTGGGGGTTGCAGTACTCCGGCTCATCCAGCTCAGGAAGATAAACTCCACTCCCCTGAGCCTCATTATCCAACAAGATGTCACACTTAGGAAAGGCCTGGAGAGCGAGAGAGAGAGCGAGAGAGAGAGAGAGAGCGAGAGCGAGAGAGAGAGAGCGCGAGAGCAAGAGAGAGAGAGAGCGAGAGAGAGAAAATGTTAAGAGTTGTGAGAAACCTAGATCACACTCACTCATCAAACCCTCTCTCAGTATCATTGTTATCCCTCGTCTCCTTTTAAAAACAACATACTTACGTGCATGACAGACCTGCAGGAGGCCAGTATTCCTACGCTGGCGTTGGGCAGCGTGTGCACACTGAGCGTGCTCAGCCTCTTGACGAACGCCAGCGCTCTGTGCAGGGTCACCTGCTTCCTGCGTCGGGTCAGCATGGCATCCAGGCACTGCAGCACAATGATGATGTCATCATTAGACTCCCCTGGGGAAAGCAGGGAAGAGACGGGAGGTAAGCCAAAGAGATTTGAGCTAGAGTGAGCACTATATAGACCCGTTCGCCGTCCATGTCAGACTCACAGTGTGTCAGATCCTGGTCAGAACAACGGGGCAGACTACAATATATTTGCATTTGTTAGCCATGCTAGCGATCTAAACAATCAATCCATGCCAAAGCTAGATATGTAAAAGGTGAAAGACTCAACATTCACAGCCATGCTGATTTGGCTAAATGACATCCAGCCATTTTCGTTTGAAACAATTATTATTATATTTTTTTTATAACTCTTTATTTTGATAATTTTTTCCAGTTTATCCACATACATTACAGTAAAAAAACAACCGCCACCACTTAACAAACATGACATACATGACATTACAATGGTATATGGGAGGGAGCTATTTTCGTTCTTGGTTAGTCCGGTCCATTTTAGTTTAAACTGTGGTGTTCTTTATTCGCCTGTCAGCCTATAGAGTCCAAAAAGTCTTCTTTGTGGATGATCTCCTCTGAGATCAGGCCCAGGTAGACTATCTGGGGTTCCATGGGAAATTCATAGCTTAGAATTTTATATATTTCCTGGATGACACTCTTCCAAAATACTTGTATTTTAGTACACAACCAATGAGTGATGGCATTCATCTGCCCACAGTCTCCAGCAGGGTTGTTGCTCGCCTAGTTGCTTATTTTTTATTTGTGGTGTGATGAAAAATCTCATCACGGTTTTCCAGCCGTTTTGAAACAACTTTTAGTCAGGGGAGTGTCATAGTTTGCTAGCAATGCTAGCAATCTAAACAATCAATCCATGCCAAAGCTAGATATGTAAAAGGTGATGCTGATGTGCCAAAATGACATCCAGCCGTTTTAGTTTCAACCTACTTTTAGTCAGGGGAGTGTCATGGTTTCTCCATAGAGCCCAGTCGTACTTTTTTTTAGCGCAGCAGCTCGCGCAGGTAGGGGGCAACTTGGTCACGTGACTCAGTTGGTATTGCTGATTGGCTGGAACGCGGTATGTTTGTATACAGCGGACAGGTCTATGCATCTACACAACACAGCCAAAGCGCTCTTCTCACTGCTACTGTGTCATTAGAGGCAACTTCAGAATAGGCTTGGGCGGTATGACGGTATTAAGGTATACCAGGGTATTTAGAAATACCTACGGTATTGATTTTCAATACCGTCCGTCACCGTCAAAATCACAGATGCGCTTTAGTTTCTATAACAGTGAAACGGAGTTTTGAGTGTAGTGCACACACTGAGTGTAGTGCACACACGCGCCAGCAGAGGGCGAGACCGCTCTAGTGGAGCGAGTGGGTCACAACCATAGATATATATCGGTAATGTTGCGACAGTGCTGTGAAAATACCGTAAAGCGTTGTGACGAGAGCAGTGTTGTTGTGGAGCAATCCGTCTCTTATTATGTGAACTAAAGAGTACAAGGTTTACACAACAGCCCCCACCCGCCTTTTTATTGTATTTGTACCGTCCTGTACTATCCGCTGTCAGCTGTTTATCTCTCTCTGTGAGCTACTGAGCTTGAATAACTAGCGTTAGCTCACGTCAAGTAGCGTTAGCTCTGCGGCTAATCTTAGATTACCCTGAACTAAATCAATGACTAGGTTATAAAGCATTCGAGTAGTTTTCACTGCACATAGAAGTAGCCAAACAACGGGAGCATTTCGGGAGCATATGACCAAAACCCAGGCAATTTCTAGCCCTTAAGGAATCAAATAGTCTGCCATGGCTATAGGCTAGATGCTAACGCTAAAACGGTGCGGGCTTCTACCGGTGCGGGACTACCATTCTGAGAGCTGACGATGATTTGTTTACTTGGTAACACGTAACCCCCCCCCCCCCCCCCCCCCCCCCGCTGATGAAAATTAAAGTCATACCGTCAAATACCGTGCACTGGGGTATTATAACATAAAGGTTTGCCGGTTTGAAAATAAGGATACCGCCCAAGCCTACTTCAGAACTCATTCTACAGAGAAGACTACCATTGTTTTGGAGGATAGTGTCTCACCAGCGTGCATCCTGAGCAGGGTCTTGTACAGATGAGAGTAGAACTTCAACGGGTCAATGTTCAGAACATCACCTGGTCGGACACAAAGAATCATCACAGGTCAATGTTCAAAACATCACCTGGTCGGACACAAAGAATCATCACAGGTCAATGTTCAGAACATCACCTGGTGGACAAGTAATCTCAACCCAGGTAGACGCACATAGAAAATACCACTCCACCACACACATGTAAACACACACACAGACACTGACCTTGTCCTGTGAGGATGTTGAAGGCGGTCTGTATGCAGTGAAGGCTTTCCCGATAGGGCAGGTCCTGCAGAGAGAGAACCACACAACAGCCAATCATAACACAACCGGTTCCAAACAACCAATAGTCGCTGGTGATGGGCTGGGTTTCAAGGTAAAATACTCACTCCTGATTGGATGAGGTCCTGCAGGACGTTGAGCAGGTCATCGAAGAACTCAATGTTGATCAGATGAGCAAACCTTAAAACGCAGGAAACATCACAATGATTAGTATGACGTGTAAATCTACCGTCTTAAACGCATTCATACTTATTCAAACTAAAAGCTTGTAATGAACTCCAAAAGGGCACATTTCCATTGGTAGTCCCTCGGCCAGAAGGTACAGGCTAAAATCCTATGTAAAAAAGAGTTGGCAATACAAACTGAATACAAGCAAGATAAATAACATTACAATAAAAACTCAAACATCAGTGTTGACAATGCTGATTTTCAATGAGCCATTTCTTAGCCCTGCACTTGAATGAGTGATATGATGTGGACTCTCTAATGATGAACATTGTTACTCAGCTGTAAGAGTTGTACCCTTCCTGCTGACTTGCCGTATAGGACTTGTAAATCGCTTTCAGGGTTTGTACACCTTTTCCAAGGCAAAATGCAAGCACTTTTCAAGGTGCATTTTCAAGCTTTTCCAGCATCTTATGCGGCTGTGGTAAATTAAATATTTACTCAAAATGATTATTTCACTTCTTCCATCACATTAAATCAGATGTTATTGTGCTATAAACAACCAAAATGATGTAGAGTTGGCATCATATATAACCTGGCTGAGCCGATGTGTTATGCAGTAACGTACTGTATATCTTGTGTATGTTATAAATGTCATGATGAATTGAACATGGGGGACCCTGATGTAGGGCTGGGCGATATGGCCTCTAAATGATATCGCAATCTTTTTTGGCCATATCACGATATATATCGCGATATTTTGACATTTCCTCTAAAGCACTTAAAAATGCTTGATTTAACCCTTTGATGCATACAGTCACGCCAATATGATGATTATAATACGTCCCTGCAACATATGTTTGCATTATTAAACCATGAAAATGCTTTAAAAAATGTTTTAATGAAAATGTACTAAGAGTAGTCTACTGACACACTAATAAAAAAAATTATTTACATCTAAGACCATTTATATAAAAACTCTTGGGTGCCTAAGACTTTTGCACAGTACTGTGTTTTCTATCCACTTTAGCCAAACACACATATATATATATATATATATATATATATATATATATACACACTACTGTGAGAAAATAATAATCACACACAAAGGGATAATGGCTTATAGCAGACTTAATGATTTTAGAATATTTCAGATAATGAAATTAAATGTTTATATCATCAACTATCCAGTTAGTATTAATACTGTAACGTAGAGAGAGAGCGAGAGAGAGGACGAGAACGCGTGAGAGCCCCCCCCCCCCCTCAGGTTTTGTTCTAGGTTTGCGTTTTGATCATCTAAGCTGCCATAGGTGATGATGTCACACTCGAATGTAAACAGGAAGAGTTTAAAGGAGAACTATTTTACTATTTCTTTCACTATTTGGGCACTTTTACACAATTCCTGTGAGTCTATGGAACACCCAGTCTGTAAGGTTTATTTTTTTCCAAAAAAATTCATTGTTTTGTATTTCTAATCAAGTACTCAAAAACAGCATTTTTCTACCTCAAGATCTTAAGCCGTTTTGAGGCTGGGCTCCAACCACTGTGTGGCCTGGTGCCAACTGCCACACCAACTGCCACATTATTATGCAGCTGAGAAATCTCTGACATCACAGATATGCACATTTTCAGATGACTCAGTTCAGTGAGGGTGAATATTGTGAGAGGAGAATTGGAAGTGCGCCAATATGAGAATTAGAGACATAGATCCTATTAATATAAGTCCACATAGCTAGGAAACAATGCTAAACACTGAAAAAGGCCATTTATAAGATAGTTCCCCTTTAACACACAGAGATGGAAACTGGATGATATAAAGAAACAAATAACCAATAAATATGAAGTTATGTTTAAACTTCTGTTGTCAAGCGTTGTCAATATAACCCACCCCCTTTCCTCACGAATGGAACTAGTGTTGTGGAGTCCGCTTTGAGCATTTTCCAGGGTTAGCAGCTAACGCTAGTTAGCTTAGCATAGTCCTCATGGATAACTTGGTTAGCAGCTAACGTTAGCCCATTGCTCGAGTTTGTAATTCCAATAGTGTATTCTGCCTGTTACTTGACTATTTCGATTATTGAAGTGGTATTTTTATAACAAACATTTACGGAGACAGGTGTGGAGTCTTGTAGTCTCAAACTTAGTAGTACCTGGCAAGCCAGGCCGAAACACGTTAATAACATCCATGCTCATTGGCTCACCTTTCATGTGGCTCGAAAGATGGTAAAGATCTGCAAGTCCTTTCTGCATATGTTGCACACGGCTACTCTGAGATTTTCTCCTCTTTTTAACCATGACTTATATTTTATATCTCCAAGCCTGAGCTCATTAAAACGACAGCCTCCCGGCATGTTGGCCGTGTGCGCGCTGTTCTCAGATGGCACAGGTATAAAAAAAAAAAACACTACGGGTCGAGCCCAGCCACATTTCATTTTGTGTGAAAGGCGAACGCAAAATAGGCTCGCTCGAGTCGCTCTGACTTATTTTATTTCTTTGTCTAAAAAACAAACTATTCAGTCAGATAGCGATTTATTATGAAAGTATAAAGTGCAATTACAATTTCAATAACTTTCCAGCACTTTATACACAATTCAAGCACATTTAAAACAGCACATTGAAATACAAGCATTTTCAAGGATTTCCAGCACCCGTACGAACCCTGCACTTTGGATAAAAGTGTCAGCTAAATGACAAAATGTAAATGTAGTCCATTCATTTTCCTATAGCTGGAGACCGCAGGTACACAACTGTAAGTCGCATTGGATAAAATCCTCAGCTCAATCGATAATCAGTGGTTCTCAAACCTTTTTCATGAGCCTAGAAACAGAGGCAGAGGCCTTTTGGCGATCCCCACCCGGGTCAAACAGAGGCAATATGGTGAATTCTGACACCAAAAGAATGATCATTAGTTTCCCTTTTCAGGGTAATTTTTTGTTTGGTTAATGACTGGTGGAGGGCTTCATAATTAAAACATTCCTTATTTAACTAGAATGAAAGCAGCTGTAACAAAGATTATAAACATGATGATGTATGTGTATGTCTTTTCTTGACATTAGTTTATTTTAACCGGTTAGGCCCTAGCCATATTTTCTGAAAATTGCCTAAAAGTACATAAGTAAATGGAAGATTGCTCCACTTCTACGAAGTGCATTTGCATGTTCTTGGTATCTAGGAACATCTATGGACATCATGGAATGTATTCCCAGTGTCAGAAATATTGTGTCTGTTATTATGCTTGAGTAAATTGTAATGAACCAAAAGGAGAATATCAATTATTTTTCTTTTCCATCTTTGACAGTGAATAACACCATGCTAACATTGACCAGACGTGAATAATTGCCACTGAGCTCATCCAGCACCTTCTTGAAATCATGGGTACACAATATCTAAGCGATACCGGAGTCTCAAGGCGAGCACAGAAAGACTCAGAAGAAGCTTCTATCCCCAGGCCATCAGGCTGCTCAACGAACAATGAACACTACACAACAACCATCAAACGCACATAGCACACACATCCACACGCACACACTCACTTTAAACAAACACACTGTAGCACCCACTCCCCACACTTTATATTTATTGATAAAGGATTTGCACTACAACTCGTACACCTTACTGTAAATTGTACCTAAATTGTACCTCATCCCATTTCTGCTTTGCACTATATAGTATTGTATATTAGTACACTGCATAGTATATTGTATATTATATGGTAACTCAGTTACGTCTATTCTGCATCGAACATTGTACATATGTCTATACTGAACATTGTGACCTCATTTTCTACTTCTAATTTACATGCTATACTATGTTATTTGATACTTATCTTGTCTAGCACAGTCTCTGGAGCGTAACAGTAAGAAGCATTTTGTATAAAAGTATTCTGTACTTCTGTATGACAACTATTAAAGAAACTTGAAACAAATGAATAATGGGCAGATGATTTACAGGGGTTTTGTAGATACAGTACTGAATTTTGCCATCCGGACACATGCCATTTTAAATATGAATATAGAATATCAGGCCTATTATGGCCAAGTCATACATCTATGGATCGTGTGTGTGTGTGTGTGTGTCTTACTTAGCCAGTCCTTCTAGTACACATGGCAGCAGGACAGACTTCTGGGCCTTCTTCAGGATTCTGAAGTAGATGAGGAAGACTATGTTCAGCGTCTCTGTGTGCTACAGGATAGAAGAGTAACCAACAAGGTGAATATCCCGTCATATATATATATAATCCTAGCAGTTCTCGCTCACCAGTTTAATCTTTGTGCGTCTCTCTCACCAGTTTAATCTTTGTGTCTCTCTCTCTCACCAGTTTAATCTTTGTGTGTCTCTCTCTCTCACCAGTTTAATCTTTGTGCGTCTCTCACACCAGTTTAATCTTTGTGTCTCTCTTTCTCACCAGTTTAATCTTTGTGTGTGTCTCTCTCTCTCACCAGTTTAATCTTTGTGTGTCTCTCTCTCTCTCTCTCTCTCACCAGTTTAATCTTTGTGCGTCTCTCTCTCACCAGTTTAATCTTCGTCTCTCTCTCTCGCTCTCTCACCAGTTTAATCTTTGTACATCTCTCTCACCAGTTTAATCTGTGTGCGTCTCTCTCTCTCACCAGTTTAATCTTTGTCTCTCTCTCTCGCTCTCTCACCAGTTTAATCTTTGTACATCTCTCTCTCACCAGTTTAATCTTTGTACATCTCTCTCTCACCAGTTTAATCTTTGTACATCTCTCTCTCACCAGTTTAATCTTTGTACATCTCTCTCTCACCAGTTTAATCTTTGTGCGTCTCTCTCACCAGTTTAATCTTTGTACATCTCTCTCTCACCAGTTTAATCTTTGTACATCTCTCTCACCAGTTTAATCTTTGTGCGTCTCTCTCACCAGTTTAATCTTTGTGCGTCTCTCTCTCACCAGTTTAATCTTTGTGCGTCTCTCTCTCACCAGTTTAATCTTTGTGCGTCTCTCTCTCTCTCTCTCCAGTTTAATCTTTGTGCGTCTCTCTCACCAGTTTAATCTTTGTGTGTCTCTCTCTCACCAGTTTAATCTTTGTGTCTCTCTCTCTCTCACCAGTTTAATCTTTGTGTGAGTCTCTCTCTCTCTCTCTCTCTCTCACCAGTTTAATCTTTGTCTATCTCTCTCGCTCGCTCTCTCACCAGTTTAATCTTTGTGTGTGTCTCTCTCTCACCAGTTTAATCTTTGTGTGTCTCTCTCTCTCACCAGTTTAATTTGTGTCTCTCTCTCACCAGTTTAATCTTTGTGTGTCTCTCACCAGTTTAATCTTTGTGTCTCTCTCACACCAGTTTAATCTTTGTGTCTCTCTCACCAGTTTAATCTTTGTGTCTCTCTCACCAGTTTAATCTTTGTGTCTCTATCACCAGTTTAATCTTTGTGCGTCTCTCTCTCTCACCAGTTTAATCTTTGTGTCTCTCACCAGTTTAATCTTAAGTCTCTCTCTCTCTCCAGTTTAATCTTTGTGCGTCTCTCTCTCTCCAGTTTAATCTTTGTCTCTCTCGCTCTCTCTCTCACCAGTTTAATCTTTGTGTCTCTCTCTCACCAGTTTAATCTTTGTCTCTCTCTCACCAGTTTAATCTTTGCATGTCTCTCTCACCAGTTTAATCTTGGTCTCTCTCTCACCAGTTTAATCTTGGTCTCTCTCTCACCAGTTTAATCTTTGTCTCTCTCTCACCAGTTTAATCTTTGTGTCTCTCTCTCACCAGTTTAATCTTTGTCTCTCTCTCACCAGTTTAATCTTTGCGTGTCTCTCTCACCAGTTTAATCTTGGTCTCTCTCTCACCAGTTTAATCTTTGTCTCTCTCTCACCAGTTTAATCTTTGTCTCTCTCTCACCAGTTTAATCTTTGTCTCTCTCTCACCAGTTTAATCTTTGTCTCTCTCTCACCAGTTTAATCTTTGTCTCTCTCTCTCACCAGTTTAAGATGTGTGTGTCTCTCTCTCACCAGTTTAATCTTTGTGTCTCTCTCACCAGTTTAATCTGTGTCTCTCTCTCACCAGTTTAAGATGTCTCTCTCTCACCAGTTTAATCTTTGTGTCTCTCTCTCTCACCCGTTTAATCTTTGTGTCTCTCTCTCACCAGTTTAATCTTTGTGTCTCTCTCTCCCACCAGTTTAATCTCTCTCTCACCAGTTTAATCTTTGCGTCTCTCTCTCACCAGTTTAATCTGTCTCTCTCTCCCACCAGTTTAATCTGTCTCTCTCTCACCAGTTTAATCTTTGTGTCTCTCTCTCACCAGTTTAATCGGTCTCTCTCTCTCACCAGTTTAAGATGTGCGTCTCTCTCTCACCAGTTTAATCTTTGTGTCTCTCTCTCTCACCAGTTTAATCTTTGTCTCCCTTTCTCACCAGTTTAATCTTTGTGTGTGACTCTCCCTCACCAGTTTAATCTTTGTGTGTGTCTCTCTCTCACCAGTTTAATCTTGGCATCTTTGTTCTCATAACCTTCCGCTTCCAGCAGCTCCTTGTCCAGCTTCTCCTCAGCCTTCTTCCACTGGAGACAGACATTAGTAATACTGTAACTGTTCACACAGACATTAGTAATACTGTAACTGTTCACAGACTGTAACTGTCACACAGACATTAGTAATACTGTAACTGTTCATACATACATTAGTAATACTGTAACTGTTCACACATACATTAGTAATACTGTAACTGTTCCTACAGACATTAGTAATACTGTAACTGTTCATACAGACATTAGTAATACTGTAACTGTTCACACATACATTAGTAATACTGTAACTGTTCCTACAGACATTAGTAATACTGTAACTGTTCATACAGACATTAGTAATACTGTAACTGTTCACACATACATTAGTAATACTGTAACTGTTCATACAGACATTAGTAGTACTGTAACTGTTCACACATACATTAGTAATACTGTAACTGTTCATACAGACATGAGTAATACTGTAACTGTTCATACAGACATTAGTAATACTGTAACTGTTCATATAGACATTAGTAATACTGTAACTGTTCACACAGACATTAGTAATACTGTAACTGTTCACACATACATTAGTAATACTGTAACTGTTCACACATACATTAGTAATACTGTAACTGTTCATACAGACATTAGTAATACTGTAACTGTTCACACAGACATTAGTAATACTGTAACTGTTCACACAGACATTAGTAATACTGTAACTGTTCCTACAGACATTAGTAATACTGTAACTGTTCCTACAGACATTAGTAATACTGTAACTGTTCATACAGACATTAGTAATACTGTAACTGTTCATACAGACATTAGTAATACTGTAACTGTTCACACATACATTAGTAATACTGTAACTGTTCACACAGACATTAGTAATACTGTAACTGTTCACACAGACATTAGTAATACTGTAACTGTTCATACAGACATTAGTAATACTGTAACTGTTCCTACAGACAGACATTAGTAATACTGTAACTGTTCATACAGACATTAGTAATACTGTAACTGTTCATACAGACATTAGTAATACTGTAACTGTTCACACAGACATTAGTAATACTGTAACTGTTCACACAGACATTAGTAATACTGTAACTGTTCACACAGACTGTAACTGTTCACACACCTTCCTCTGCATCCTGGAAAGGTGCTGCCTCTTCTCCTTGAACTTCATGAACCTCTTTTTTGGTGCCGTGGCCTCTGTGTCTCTCTTTAGATCGATCTCCCTTATCCTCAGACACATCAGACACTTCAGCACCTAGAGAGAGAGAGAGAGGGGCAGAGAGAGGCAGAGGGACAGAGGGGGAGAGAGAGAAGGATAGAGAGGCAGAGGGGGAGAGAGAGAGAGAGAGGGGGAGATAGAGAGAGGCAGAGGGAGGAGTATAGAGAGGAAGAGGGGGAGGGAAAGAGAGAGGGAGAGAGAGAGGCAGAGGGAGAGAGGATAGAGAGGCACAGGAGGATAGAGAGAGGCAGAGGGAGAGAGAGATGAGGATAGAGACATGCATAGGGGGAGAGGGAGAGAGAGGAGGATAGAGAGGGGCAGAGGATAGAGAGGCAGAGGGGGAGAGGGAAAGAGAGGAGGATATAGAGAGGCAAAGGGGGAGAGGGAGATAGAGAGAGGCAGAGGGGGAGAGGGAGAGAGAGAGAAGGATGGGGAGAGGGAGAGAGGATAGAGGCAGAGGGGGAGAGGAGGATAGAGAGGCAAATGGGGAGAGGGAGATAGAGAGGCAGAGGGGGAGAGGGAGAGAGAGAAGGATAGAGAGGCAGAGGGGGAGAGGGAGAGAGGGGGGGGGTAGAGAGATGGAGGGAGTTGGAGGGAAAGAGAAAGAAAGAGACAGAGAGCGTGGGGGTAGAAGGAGGGAGGGAGAGAGAGATGGTGGGAGTGGGAGGGAGGGAGAGAGGAATGGAGGGAGAAGGGGAGACTTAACTAAATATACTGTCTTAACCTCTTCCACCTGACGGGACCGGTACCGGTCCCGAAATGACATCTGGTCATAAATCAATATTTTTTACATGTTGTATAAAAGTAGCGATTTTTATTTCAAACGTATTAAAGTATTAACATCATAAACATGTCACAACAGCATGTAGAATGTATATTATCATCAATATGTTAGTTTAGCAATAGGTTAAAAGTGTCATTAGATAGATTTTACTTTTTGATTTAGTCAAGTCTAGTCGCGAGGGCGACCATTTTGGATATTTTGAACCATGGGAATTGTAGTCTTTTTGCTGCCATTTTGTAATAGACATCGCTAGCTGTCGATCAGCGGTGGAATTTTTCAGAACTACACTTGTTGGAAGATTCTATGGGGTTCAAGGTTCAGAGTTCTGTATGAATTATTTCAATAACTGTTATTATTCTGGATAATAAGCCACAAAAGGTAAGGTTTTTGACAAATTTGAAAACGCTGTTAGTTTCTCTTCCCTATTGTTAGCATTCAACAACAATTAGATTTGAAAATGGTTTCAAAATGGTGCCACCCTGATACAAATTTAAAAGCTACTGTACATTACAGTAGATTTCATTATCGGTTCTCATGCACGCCTGGTGATACTAAATCCAATTGAACTTGGGCATTTGAAAGATAATATATGTTTATATATATACATGTGCGAATTGGCTATAATAAGGTCATTTATAAGCCTCCATATTCTATAATAATATTTCAAATTGCATTGGTCCGGATGGGAGAATTCAGTACTGTATCTACAGAACCTTCGGTTTAATCATCTTCCCTTTATTAATTTCCTTCGATTTTTTGTACACATGATCTCAAGAAGGTACTGAACGAGATCAGTGGCAGTTTTTAATGTTTGGTCATTATTAGCATGGTGTTATTCACTGTCAAAGATGCAAAGAAAAATCATAATTCATATTCTCCTTTGTTTCATCACAATTTAAGCAAGCCTAGTAATAGACACAATATTTCTGACACTGTGAATACATTCCCTGAGGTCCATAGATGTCCCTAGATACCAATAATATGCAAATGGCCTTGTAGAAGTGGAGCAATATTCCATTTACCTAGGTATATATTTTAGGCGGATTTTCAGAAAATATTCCACGGGTGGAACAGGTTAAGAGTAGTAGAGACAATTACTCCATGACTTGTAATTGTATTTGTTGCTCATTGCCTGTTCAGAAAAACAAGATACTGAAGAAACTTTGGGTGCGTTTAATATATTGTTCCAGGAGAGACAATTACCCTCCGGCCTGAATTTCTAGTTGTGGTTCAGGACCGTCACGTCAAAGACGTGTTGGATAACAGTGTGTGTGTACCTCGGGTCTGACGGCGTAGTTGTGGCTCTTGACCAGGCCTGAGATTACCCTGACGGCCCCCAGTGAGGCCTGGCCCATCTTGTCCTTATTCAGCAGCTTCCGCACAGCCTCACAGCACATCTCCGACATCTGGGGAAGTACAACGGGAAAGGTACTAGTCAGACAGTGTACATTCTGTACAGTATATATATAAAATGGTATAGAATATCGCTACTGTTCAAGGTATTGTATCAAAGTTAGAAATTCTAACTAAAAACGTGAAAGAAAAGACATTTTGAATGGCATAGCACCATGACAACTGTATTACAAGATAAAGGCTTAAAAAAAGATGTCATATCTTAAACTTAACCCTTTCACTGCCACACGACAGCAGGTTAACCCTTTCACTGCCGCACGACAGCCGGTTAACCCTTTCACTGCCACACCACAGAAGTTTAACTACTGACGGGATAGTAAAGGGTTAACCTTCTGTAGTGTGGCAGTGAACGGGTTAAAATACCGTTATACCATAAAAAAAAAAGATATGACATTTTGGCCACGTCTCCCAGGCTCCACCATATTACAACACTGTAAGAACATGGAACAGAGGGAGGAACCTTTCGGACGGGGTCGTTCATCAGCGGCGCCACCATGACGATGAGGTTGTTGTGGAAGTTGAAGTGCGGCTGGGAGACAAGGAGGTCACACAGACAGCGAACCGCCACCTCCGCCAGGCCTCTGTATGACTGCAGAGAGACCGCCTCACTGCGCTTCCGCTTCTTCTGCTTCCAGTCTGCAGGGAGGAGGCAGAGAGAGAGAGAGAGGCAGAGAGAGAGGCAGAGAGAGAGAGAGAGAGAGAGAGAGAGAGAGAGAAAGAGACATTTTAAACATCATTCATAAAATTGCTGCATTGATTTTTATTCCCCACCCCTAGTGGGGAAGCGCTATACAAAATAAATTAATTATTACCGGTATATATCTTTAACAGTCTGCTCTAGGTTATCTGTGTGTATATACCTTTAACAGTCTGCTCTATGTTCTCTAGGTAGAATGTGTGTATATACCTTTAACTCATTCAACGCCAGGGATTAGCCTGGTCCCGTTCTAGCTATGCCACGCTTTAAAGATAGGAGTGCGTCACCTTGTTTGTAGAGCTATATCTATATTCTATATTATAGCTATGGAGACAATACTATAGTAATTTGACAGTGACTTTCTACCGTCGAACATGCAAAAAAAAGAGATAATTTCTTCATGCATACGTTCGCGCGTTATCCCATGGTGAATATAAGTATAGTTTAGGAGTGATCCGGGATAATTCCTGAAAAGCTGGTTTATAGGGCGCTACGTGTATTCTACTATAAGCGTTGCCGTTTCTTGCCTGGATACGCTACTCTTTCCAAATCAAATGTATATAATAGGTATTATGTTTCATCATGAATGCATGAAAGGGGGGGGGGGGGGGGGGGGGGTCGTTTTTGTATGCTTTGATGGCCAGTAACGGCTTTCTTGTTGAACGCTGATCAGCTGAATCGATATGAAAACATTGTTGGATCAAGCTGAAATTGATGTCAGATAGTCCTTATCTTTGGTCGGGGGTATTCCAAAAAGAATATTCCAATTGTCTGATCGCGATTTCCTATATTGGTGTCCATCTGGTCCCGGACATAATTTGGCAAAATTTAAGGATCGAGTGTGCCAGATGCGTTTCGAAGTGGTCGGATGAAGCGATTTACTCGGCTCAGTCTAAATTTTGCGCCCGGAGGTATTTAAATGTAACACACGTCTGGAACAGGGTTTACTGCACTCTCGATACTGCCACCTAGCCGGATCTGGCCGGTAATGCACCCTTGGGGTCCAAGTATGCCTTTTAACGGCAACATACAGGTCCGTGACATTGAATAGAATATTAAAATCGAAAAAAAGAAAAACGGACCAAATAACGAGTTTACTCGTTGGCATTCAACGCATGGCGCCCAATAACGAGTAAACTCGTTTGCGGGGAATGAGTTAACAGCCTGCTCTATGTAGAATGTGTGTATACCTTTAACAGTCTGCTCTAGGTTATATAGGTAGAATGTGTGTGTATATACCTGTCACATAACAATGTCACAAGACAATATAGAAAATAAGCTGGAACGGGCTGTATGTGAAAACCAGCCCGTCCAGTAGTGCTTTTAAAGCAAGGTCTCGAGCAGGTAATAAAGTGAACACAAGACGTTGATCCAAATAGTAAATTATATTTATTATCCAGGGTAGGGCTTGAAACCTCCACTGATATTAATAGGCAACAAAGGGAAAAAACAACCCACAAACATGTAAACAAATAGGGAGAAAGGTAATGGGAGAACAGACAAAGTGATATATAGGATATATTAAATAAGCGCCCACAGACACTCAAGGGTACCAAAGGTACAATTCCACACTCAGTGGAAAATAGGCCTAAAGCCAACAAGAGAGTACTCACAACAAGAGAGAAGTGGCGCAGAGGCCACTGATCTCTATATATATATATACTTAGTACTTAGTCCACACGAAGCAGTAGACAAGCACAGTATTGTTCCACAATGGTCAATAAATGGCAACCTCACGAAACTCTGATCAGTAGCACTGACAGAGTGAGGCGCCCCGATGTGTGTCATCTCCACTCTATTAACCACCCATCTCCACTGCCTGTTCCAAGGTGCACCAATCAGATGCAACCAATCCAATCAGGGAGATGAGTGGCATCTGTGAATAGAAACAGCAATTAGGAGATGACACAACACCACACATAACAGACAACACAAATAATATATTACCCTGATGTTACATGGTGTTAAAATATATGGCAATAATGATAATGAACAACCCACGTACATGACAATACCTTTAACAGTCTGCTCTAGGTAGAATATGTGAATGTGTGTGTGTGTATATACATTTAACAGTCTGCTCTAGGTTATGTGTGTACCGTAAATCCTCTAATAGAGGCGGGACCTCCAATAAAGGAGGGGCCTCTTATAATGGCCGGGGGTTTGATGCATTTAGACAAACACAGGCCGGTCTCTAATATAAGGTCGCATTTTTTTTTTCGTGCCGTGATATAGAATGGAGATAAACTCTTGCCAATGGAAATCAAGTGCTGCCTCCCGCTACACTGACTACCATACATTAACGTTTCCCTCTGGTTGGCGTTAGCTTTAGCACTAGCTAACGTTGTCATATCTAGATATGTGGTGTCAGCTGGATGACGTTGACTTCGTTTGCAAACATTAACGTTCGCTATCTATATGGCGTTGGCAGACGAGGCTGGCGTTGTCCACAGATCATGATGCTATGATAGCGTCAGCTAAAGCTATTCCCTGCATGTCAACAACTCGATTCGACTGAGGAAGTCGAGAAGTTACCACACGCTAAACCGTCCCCGGACCCCGCAACCCAGTATAGACAGTTCCAACTTCAGTGTGCGAATTATGTTAATCCCACAATTACTCAACTGCACTCAATATTTAAATACCAATGCTAGTCTAAATAAATGTGTAATTTTTTTAAATTAAGGCCTGCCTCTTATATAAGCCTCTCTCTAATAAAGGCCTGGTGCTCTTTGCAGCTGAGGTAAATAGAAGACCCGTCCTATATTTGAGGATTTACGGTATATACCTTTAACAGTCTTCTCTAGGTCCTCTGTGTATATACCTTTAACAGTCTCCTCTGTGTGTGTATATACCTTTAACAGTATGCTCTAGGTATAGTGTGTGTATACATTTAACAGTCTGCTCTAAGTCATCCGTGTATATACCTTTAACAGTCTGCTCTATGTATAATGTATACCTTTAGCAGTCTGCTCTATGTAGAATGTGTGAATGTGTGTGTATATATACCTTTAACAGTCTGCTCTAGGTAGAATGTGTGAATGTGTGTATATACCTTTAACAGTCTGCTCTAGGTCCACTGTGTGTATATACCTTTAACACTTTCAGTGCCGGGCCGTGTTTTCCTTTTTACCCCATTGATGCCACAGTCCACGGCCCATGTAACATTAATATCGCCTAATCTATGTTTTAAATGATGCTATGTGTCTAATCTGCCCATCGCTTATCAAAGAATCATTTTCCAGTCAACATTGGCAAAGCAGATTGTGTTTTTATCGCTTCATTTCCTTTTTATAGCATTTTGAAAACCACTCGGTTTCGAAGAAAAAACAACACATTCCATGATAATCGCCTTTTACTGGAATATTCCAGAATGTTATCATTTGTCGGTCTATTTATGAATCGTTTTCAAATAAACGCTAGATGGTCGGTAGTATATGTGTGCGCACGCACGCTCGTGCCGTGCGCCGATAATCGCTGCTATTATTTCCTCATGGCTTTTACAGTGAAACAGCCATATCACATATAGTGGAAACGCTTACATCTCCATGAAAACGAGTCTGATTATCCTAACACTGATAACATAGATTCCTTACCTGACATCAGATGGTATCCAAATGGTATATTCCAATTCCTGATCACCATTCGAAAAAAATCGATAAGTATATTATTGATCCAACGTGTGTACAGTATAACCCATGATCGCCGCGGCTCAGAGGCTCCAGAATGAACTCTGGTAACTCCGGCTGCATGGGTGAGAAGTAAAATGTGGACTGGAATCTTTTTTTTCCCCCATCCATTTTCATTTGAGTCCATTCCAAAAGGGTGATTTACCATCTGGGAGACGATAGGGGGCGCTTTTTTCACATCTGATCGCCGGCGGCCCCTGGATCTCCAACAGTAGGCTCGCGTGATGCAATATGATTTCAGATCGCTAATAAAAAAAAATTAAAAAAAATCCGAGAAAAGCCGTGACGTGGCTTTCAACGTCACGATCGTAAACCCGAGATTAGCCGTGAGTGGCGCTCAAAGTGTTAACAGTCTGCTCTAGGTCCTCTGTGTGTGTATATACCTTTAACACATTCTGTGCCATGCGTTTGCCCATCTTATACCACTCTCTGCCTATAGAGTCGCTCACCTTCTTTGCAGGGCTATAACTTTTTAAATATTATAGCTATATCGACATTACTATGGCCCATTCAACATCGGGTATCTATCGTTCCGGATGTGGGAACGTTATATTTTTCCATTCATACATTGTCGTGTTAGTACCGTCGTGAATATAAGTATGTTTTTGGATTGTAGAGCAGTAATTCCTAGAACGCGAGTTATAGGCCCAAACGCATATTATACATAATCGATTGGCGTTTCGTTCCTATACACGATATATTAAAAAATTCAAATGCATATGCTCGGTATACATTATGCCCCATCATGCATGAAGGAAAGGGGGGAGGGGTCGTTTATGATTCCTTGATTGTCAGTAACGGCTTTCCTTAGTACGACATCATACGTTGATCGGATGGATTGCAATGAATTAAATGGACAATCGAGCTGGAATTAACGTTAGATTCCTCTTACCTGTGGCCGATGAGTCTGGAGGAAAGAAATTCCAATTATTTGATTTCGATCTGCTAGATCCATTTTCCGTTTGTATGATGCAATAAACGCCGAAAGCATATTGATTCTTGCGTCTCGAAAGCGATCAAATGCACTCAAATGTTTGTCTTGATCAACATAACAAGATAGCTCTGCCGGCGGATTTTCCCTGATGCACAGAGCGCCACATCCGGTTTAGAGTGGAGTGCAACTCGCCCAAAATCCACCAGGCGGCGGTATTGAGGCGTTGAAATATCAGACAGGGTCCAGCTGGCTCCCGGAGCCTTCCTGGATGAATTATGAATGCCAATAGCGAATAAAGGAAATAACAATCATAAAAACTAGTAAACTCGTTGTTGGCATTATTAGATTGGCGGGCAATAACGAGTAAACTCGTTTTTGGCGCAGGATGTGTTAACAGTGTGCTCTACGTAGAATGTGTGTGTGTATACCTTTAACAGTCTGCTCCAGGTTTTCCAGGAAGAACTTGTACTGGCTCACCAGCCCCTCTTCAAACTCCCTCAGCTGCTGGGTTTCCTTCTTCACCTGGAGACCACAAGACAACAAGCCATGCGTCATATACCACACAGACATAGAAGGATTCAAATGTTAAAGCTGCAATAATGACCACATTTCTCACACTTTCCCAAACTTCTTATGACCATCAGATGGTCTCATTGGGTCATGGTGTCCTACTCAAACAACCCTGCTATCAGAAGGTCTCATTGGGTCATGGTGTCCTACTCAAACAACCCTGCTATCAGAAGGTCTCATTGGGTCATGGTGTCCTACTCAAACAACCCTGCTATCAGAAGGTCTCATTGGGTCATGGTGTCCTACTCAAACAACCCTGCTATCAGAAGGTCTCATTTGGGTCATGGTGTCCTACTCAAACAACCCTGCTATCAGATGGTCTCATTGGGTCATGGTGTCCTACTCAAACAACCCTGCTATCAGAAGGTCTCATTGAGTCATGGTGTCCTACTCAAACAACCCTGCTATCAGAAGGTCTCATTGGGTCATGGTGTCCTACTCAAACAACCATTCTGGTTATTTTGGCCATCGTCACCTTGTTCAACAACCAGGAAATGAGAAAAGAGTTGGTCACATTATATTATAATAATTCAGCAAATCTCTTAGTTACAAGATTGTGCTTGCAAGGCAGTGTTATGGTTTTACATGATGCATTTATAACAAGTATTTTGTTTTGTGAGAGGGAGATGGGGGCTCATTATTTGTTAATGTCTCCTTGCTGCCCTCTAATGGTCGGCAGAGTGTGCTGCAGGGCAGAGTGTGCTGCAAGGTGACAATATAACACCCACCTTGGTGCTCTTCTCCGCCTCCGTCAGGGGTCTGATCCTGTAGGAGGGGATGATGTCTTTAAACACCTCCACCAGAGAGACCATCACCAGCTTCCTCACGGTCACCGCCACGTAGGGGTCAGTCTCCATCAGCATGGCCCGCAGCTCCTTCAGCTTCTTGATCTGCACACGCACAGGAACATAGATATGTTACAGACGAGTACACGCACACACACAGATATGTTTCAGACGAGTACACACACACACACACACACACACACACAGGAACATACGGTAGATATGTTTCAGACGAGTACACACACACACACACACACAGATGTTTCAGACGAGTACACACACACACACAGTTAAGGAAGTTCAGAGTATCGGGGAAGATACTCCAGTCCTTCTACTCCGGAGCTGTAGAGAGCATCTTGACTGGAAACATCACTGCCTGGTATGGAAACAGCACGGCACAGGACAAGAAGGCCCTACCCTACAGAGAGTGGTACGCTCAGCCGAGCGTACTACGGTCTACGGGTATTGCACTACCACCCCTGCAGGTCTTATATAACAAGAGGTGCAAATCCAGAGCCTGCAGAATAATGAAGGACCCTCACCACCCCAACAACAGCCTGTTCAAGCTGCTGCGGTCAGGCAAACTCCTGCGAACACCAGCAACTAGGACAGAGAGACTTCGGCTCAGCTTTTCCCCCCAGGCCATCAGAGTCTTGAACACTGAACTCTCCACACACAAGCACACATGAGCACACACACAATGTATACGCTCACACACTAGCAGTCACTTTAACATGAACACACACACACATATGCTGCACACGCTCACACTATGGTCACTTTACACAATGAAAGGTCACTTTAAAAACAAGAACGGGAGTGGTTCTTGTATAGTAAACAGATGGATAGCAAGCTAGCATAAGGACACATAGTATAACTGTAGATAACTGTATAGTATAGCATTGTATAGTAGTGTACATAAGACTCAGTGCCTCATCCGTAGCCAATAGTGTATTGCACTATCGCAGGACCTTAGCATGTCTTACCATGTTTTTTGTAAACTTCATGTACATATACCTGATATGTCTTTATTCTTATTACTTGTATTATTGCACAAATGTCTTATTCTCATCCTATTGGATTCTTATTATTGTATTATGACGTTATTGTATTATTCCACAATCGTTGCGGGCAAGACCCCCCGCATTTCACTGTATACTTGTATGCCGTGACAAATAAAACTCTTGACTTGACTTGACACACAGGAACATGGATATGTTTCAGACGAGTACACACACACACACACACACAGGAACAGACATGTTTCACATGAGTACACACACACACAGGAACATAGATATGTTTCAGACGAGTACACACACACACACACACACACACACACACACACACACACACACAGGAACAGACATGTTTCACATGAGTACACACACACACACACACAGGAACATAGATATGTTTCAGACGAGTACACACGCACACAGGAACAGACATGTTTCACATGAGTACACACACACACAGGAACATAGATATGTTTCAGACGAGTACACACACACACACACACACACAGGAACATAGATATGTTTCAGACGAGTACACACACACACACACAGGAACATAGATATGTTTCACACGAGTACACACACATACAGGAACATAGACATGTTACACACACAAAGAAACATCAATACAGGGCTATATCAATTTAACTGCTCATTGCTTGTAATTTTCTTTTTTATAACCATGTCTCGTTTATCATTATTTTCTATTGTTCTGTATTTTTTTGTATTGATGTATTCCTATTATTTATCTCTTAGCTTATATATCTAGGTCTAATCTATAAGCCCTTGACCTCTCAATTAAAATAAATACATATATTCAATTTTTTCTGTATATTTCCAGACCTGTCCTATATATTGTTATGCACTTTACCGTTACATCTGCACTCTAGTTAATTGCCAACTTTATTTGTTGTACTGTACCGATGACAATACATTTTAATCGAATCTAATATGTGCAAATTAATCAATAAAAAAAACCACACTGAAACATATACACAAGAACATGTCCAAATCAACAATATTTCCCACCATTCAGTATCAATAGATTCAGCCACATGCATATTTTTGCAAAGTTTGTATTTCAATTGTTTTTTAGGTGATAAAACTATTAGTGAATTATTTGTATCCAACGCTGATCCTATTCATAGTTGAATGCAGTACATTCCATCTTCATCACCTCAAACAAGCGCATCACTGATCCCACATCAGCAGTGATGGTGATGATATAAGCCTTACATTGGTATGGGGGTCTGAGAGGATGGCTGACCCCAGGCCAGCGATGCGTAGCTTCCTCTCTGTCAGTTTCTTAGCTCTGAGCAGCTCCCGTTCCTCCTCTGTGAGCTCCGGGGCGCTCTCTAGCTCCTCCTCTGGTCAGGACAACACATGACAGGCATTCAGTATTACTACATAAAATATTTTATTAAAAGGAATACAGAGTAGAATTATCATAAAAAATTTCAATCAATGCATAGACTCAAGCTAATATAATCGCTCTCAATCATCACTTATGAGCCACTAGAGTGTGGTGTTTATCTGCAGAGACCCCTCCCTCTGCCTGGATCTTCTTATTTTGCTGTGGCCGTTCGCTTGTCAACTTTCTCTTTTTCTGCCTGAAGGATATGGCTTGTTTTCGTTGTTTATAAAAGATGAATTGTGTATGTAAAATACCTACATCCAGGGCTTTCCCTATTGCAGTTTAAAAGGCAGAGTGGCCCGTGTGTTAAAACACATGCTAAGACAGAGGGCCTGTGCTTGTGAACGAAGTCATAATAACAGATAAGCCGCAAGGAGTCCGATAGCAACGTCTCTAGGGGAGAGCTGTTCGAGGCCAGCATTCCTCAGCGTAGAGAGAGCGACTCCTAAGCTATATGCTTTATCAGTTGAGTTTGGATACCGAGCACATCAGGCAGACACCAGGCCTCCCCACCTCCTGATGGGGAGGGGGAAGGGAAGCCACGAGGAGGCGAGCTAGCGAGCTAGGCCGCAACAACCAAGAGATAGAACTTATTCATTTAGTTTCTTAACCTTTTTAAAGACTTTCAATTAGTTTAATTCTGTACGAGACCTTTGTTTATGCAAATAAACATCCTGCTGATATGAAGACGACTCCACTCATGTTCTTTTCGGATGCATAACGGGGATAGAGACAGTGTTTAGCCAGTAAGTGCGTGGGAGAAGAGAATTCCACCGAACGATTGCAGCCATGGACTACTAACCAAAACACAACGCAGACGCATCACGGGAGAGGAGATGGAGGCTGATAACGATCAACTAATTCGACTGTAATCTAAATAAACCTAAAATATGTTTGGCAACATTTTTAGTGGTAGGTTGGATATGAGCGGGCGACAGTGGCTCGGGAGGTAGAGCAGTCGTTTGGTAATCCAGAGGTTCCCGGTTTGATTCCCGTTCCTCTCGGGCAGCGTGTCGAAGTGTCCTTGAGCAAGACACTTAACCCCTAACTGCTCCCGATGAGCAGGTCGGCACCTTGCATGGTCGCCTCCGCCGCCGGTGTGTGAATGTGTGAGTGAATTGGTCAAATGTGAGGAACAAATTGTAAAGCGTTTTGGATAAAAAACTGTAGTGTGTGTGTGATATTTTGATATGATCAGTGTGTGTGTTTGAGTGTGTAAGTGTGTGTGTGTGTATGTGTGAGCATGCATGTGTGTATATGTGAGCATGTGTGTATGTATGTGTGTGTGCATGTGTGTATGTGTGAGCATGCATGTGTGCATATTAGGGCTGTCCCCGACTAAGGATTTGGATAGTCGACTATGATTGGCCAAAATTTGCCGTCAGTCGACTATAAAAAAAAGAAAAAAAGAAAAGTATAATATTATTATTCTTTTTTGCTTTTATCATTCCATTTGGGCTGCGGGGGTGCTTAATGTCTGAAGGAGTCGACTGAAGGCTTCTTGTCCTCTGCAAAAGCATGCAATTGGTCCACTGATGGATACATCTTGATATTTGTCTAGTCTAGTTTCAAGTTTCAAGTTTCTTTAATATTTGTCATACAGAAGTACAGAATACTTCATTGTGTTCATTAGATGGGTGAAATCCTCTTTCAGTGCCTCTGTGCCTGTTTTCTTAGGCAGTTAGCCTCTGGTATGCGTGCCATTAGCGTTAGCCACGCTTCTAGGCCTCTTTTCTTTTGGAAAGAATTTTTTTTTTGTATTCGACTAAGAGGTTGGCAGTCGACTACGGCTCCTTTCGATCGATTAGTCGACTAATCGACTAATAGGGGTCAGCCCTAGTGTATATGTGAGCGTGTGTGTGCGATGGCGTTTACTACTAAACACATCTGTACCGTTCTCAAACTCTTCCAGTCCTGCAGGAACGGCATCTTCCTCTTCCTCTTTATTCGGCGCAGCTGGAAAAATGGAACACAAACAAAAAGCTTTCAAAATAATGTTTCATAATTTTCATATTCCATTCGTTTTCATATACTACGTCGTTTTGAGATAGATACTCGTTTACATTTGTACAACCTGCTATTATAATAAGATAAGATAAAACATTATTCATTCAGGTGTCATATAAGTAACAGCAAAGGCAGTGAAGAAGAGAGAAGGAGAGGAGAGGTACATGTAAGAATAAGGATCAAAACAAACCAGGATAACAACAATACAAATGTGCAGAGATTCTTTGAGTATCTCATTTTATCACACATTCCAAGAAAAATCATTTTGAAATACTGTAAATCAAAGAGAAGCCTAGCAGATGCTTCTTTGAACAGTAAGTATAGTAAACACAATATCTGGCCCATGCTCCGAGTGATCAGACTAGTCTTTTCTATATTTTACCATAATAATGTATGTTCTCACCAGGTTTCTCCATGCTCCGAGTGATCAGACCAGTCTTTTCTATATTTTACCATAATAATGTAGTGTTCACCAGTTTTCTCCATGCTCTGAGTGATCATCAGACCAGTCTTTTCTATATTTTACCATAATAATGTAGTGTTCTCACCAGGTTTCTCCATGCTCCGAGTGATCAGACCAGTCTTTTCTATATTTTACCATAATAATGTAGTGTTCTCATCAGGTTTCTCCATGCTCCGAGTGATCAGACCAGTCTTTTCTATATTTTACCATAATAATGTAGTGTTCTCACCAGGTTTCTCCATGCTCCGAGGGATCAGACCAGTCTTTTCTATATTTTACCATAATAATGTAGTGTTCTCACCAGGTTTCTCCATGCTCCGAGGGATCAGACCAGTCTTTTCTATATTTTACCATAATAATGTAGTGTTCTCACCAGGTTTCTCCGTGCTCTGAGTGATCATCAGACCAGTCTTTTCTATATTTTACCATAATAATGTAGTGTTCTCACCAGGTTTCTCCATGCTCTGAGTGATCATCAGACCAGTCTTTTCTATATTTTACCATAATAATGTAGTGTTCTCACCAGGTTTCTCCATGCTCCGAGTGATCAGACCAGTCTTTTCTATATTTTACCATAATAATGTAGTGTTCTCACCAGGTTTCTCCATGCTCCGAGTGATCAGACCAGTCTTTTCTATATTTTACCATAATAATGTAGTGTTCTCACCAGGTTTCTCCATGCTCTGAGTGATCATCAGACCAGTCTTTTCTATATTTTACCATAATAATGTAGTGTTCTCACCAGGTTTCTCCATGCTCCGAGTGATCAGACCAGTCTTTTCTATATTTTACCATAATAATGTAGTGTTCTCATCAGGTTTCTCCATGCTCCGAGGGATCAGACCAGTCTTTTCTATATTTTACCATAATAATGTAGTGTTCTCACCAGGTTTCTCCATGCTCCGAGGGATCAGACCAGTCTTTTCTATATTTTACCATAATAATGTAGTGTTCTCACCAGGTTTCTCCATGCTCTGAGTGATCATCAGACCAGTCTTTTCTATATTTTACCATAATAATGTAGTGTTCTCACCAGGTTTATCCATGCTCTGAGGGATCAGACCAGTCTTTTCTATATTTTACCATAATAATGTAGTGTTCTCACCAGGTTTCTCCGTGCTCTGAGTGATCATCAGACCAGTCTTTTCTATATTTTACCATAATAATGTAGTGTTCTCACCAGGTTTCTCCATGCTCTGAGTGATCATCAGACCAGTCTTTTCTATATTTTACCATAATAATGTAGTGTTCTCACCAGGTTTCTCCATGCTCCGAGTGATCAGACCAGTCTTTTCTATATTTTACCATAATAATGTAGTGTTCTCACCAGGTTTCTCCATGCTCTGAGGGATCAGACCAGTCTTTTCTATATTTTACCATAATAATGTAGTGTTCTCACCAGGTTTCTCCATGCTCTGAGTGATCATCAGACCAGTCTTTTCTATATTTTATCATAATAATGTAGTGTTCTCACCAGGTTTCTCCATGCTCCGAGGGATCATCAGACCAGTCTTTTCTATATTTTACCATAATAATGTAGTGTTCTCACCAGGTTTCTCCATGCTCCGAGGGATCATCAGACCAGTCTTTTCTATATTTTACCATACTAATGTAGTGTTCTCACCAGGTTTCTCCATGCTCCGAGGGATCAGACCAGTCTTTTCTATATTTTATCATAATAATGTAGTGTTCTCACCAGGTTTCTCCATGCTCCGAGGGATCAGACCAGTCTTTTCTATATTTTATCATAATAATGTAGTGTTCTCACCAGGTTTCTCCATGCTCCGAGGGATCAGACCAGTCTTTTCTATATTTTATCATAATAATGTAGTGTTCTCACCAGGTTTCTCCATGCTCCGAGGGATCAGACCAGTCTTGTCCTTGATAGGCAGCAGGTGGATCAGCTCTTTCTCCTCAGATTTCTGCAGCTTTCTGGGAAGCTTCTCGTAGTTCTCTGTTCCCTGCTCCGACTTACGCTTCTTAGCGTGAACAGGACCACTGGAGGAGAAACACACAACACACACATGATGTTATTATCCATACATATCACACTATCTCAGTATCTATGCATGTCTCAACATGTGCTCACGTATACAAAGCAACATGTTGAATATAAAAACAGCTGTGTGTTTGTGTAAAGAATATGATTTCAAACGAGGACAAGACATTCCTTCAGACATTTCAGGTCTTACTGAAGTTAATTAAAGGGGCTAACGAGGTGTTTAATAGTTTGGAATGAGGACCAAGGACACTCAACCACATACAGATAACATGGAATGAGGACCAAGGACACTCAACCACATACAGATAACATGGAATGAGGACCAAGGACACTCAACCACATACAGATAACATGGAATGAGGACCAAGGACACTCAACCACATACAGATAACATGGAATGAGGACCAGGGACACTCAACCACATACAGATAACATGGAATGAGGACCAGGGACACTCAACCACATACAGATAACATGGAATGAGGACCAGGGACACTCAACCACATACAGATAACATGGAATGAGGACCAGGGACACTCAACCACATACAGATAACATGGAATGAGGACCAGGGACACTCAACCACATACAGATAACATGGAATGAGGACCAGGGACACTCAACCACATACAGATAACATGGAATGAGGACCAGGGACACTCAACCACATACAGATAACATGGACCGTTTAGTTGAAAAGATGTGCATCTGAGGCCCACAAGGACAGACTTTGTGTGACTGTGTGGTATATGGATGGATTTTGTTTTATGAAAAATATATGAAAGATTTTTGTTTCTGGTTGTATGTTTTGAATTGAAAAGTTGAAAAAGAAAATAAGTTTTATTATTGCTTACTTGTTATTGTCTGTTACTGTTTTACATGCGTTACCATGATGATATGTGTGTGTAGGTGTTACCTGGTGATAAGTGTGTGTGTGTGTGTGTACGTGTTACCATGACGACAGGTCTCGGGTGAGGAAGGAGGCCTTCTGGGCCATAGCTCTGATCTGCTCCAAGTCATCTTCATCCATCATGTCTGTAGGCAGGTTCTCCTCAAACTCCTCCTCTTCATCAAACACCTCCTCTGTGTCCACACACAGACACACACACACACACACACACACACACACACACACACACACACACACACACAATTTCATTACTACACTTGTGAGCACAAACCATTGTGTATTTCTCTAATTCAGCTAAATGCATACGATTGGTTCCAAGATTATCCGTCAGGGAGATGTCAGTGTGTTATGCCCAAACAAAATGTTCTCTATCCGTCTCCTGATTTGCAAAACTTAATTTGTAAGACTTAATACGTAAATATATGTTAATTATTGTTAGATAGTCCAGCTGTATTATTCCCATGCTGTTTGAAAAAAATACAGTTTTGTCGGAGGGGAGTGGCTAAGTACTTTCGGTCTCAGGTGTCGGGAGACGGAGACAGACAGGCAGAAATGACAGCTGGCACCAAATCCATTCCGAGACAACAGACAGGGACCCAGTACTTTGTTGGCGGTGTGAAAACATTAAATATCTTTGGAACGGTTTGTTAAATTGTATCTGAATCGGGAGATTATCTTCTCTCCCATCAAAATGTATAGTGTAACCATCCGTCGCATAAAGGCTGGCTGGCAGTGCACATACTCCGCATAGAATAATGCATATAGGGGTGCCAGGGTGGCGCACCACATAACGCACTGCGGTGCAACGCGGCCGTCCCAGGTTCGACTCCCGGACCCGGTGACCTTTGCCGAATGTCTTCTCCCCTCTATACTCCCATACTTCCTCTCTCTGCGCCGAAAAATAAAATAGAAAAAATCTACCAAAAACATAAAGAAATACAAATTTTAAGAATGCATATAATAATGACCTAACTATTAGATTATTGAAATGCGTTCTCTAACGAACGCATCCATTTCTATATTTCCTATCGTTTCTCCATCTACTCCAGTGCGCTTGCAGATTCGTCTGTCAGACAGGCTTGCGCTGCTCGCGCATAAAGGAGGATATGTGTGTGTGTGGAGAGAGCTATTATGATGGAGGGGCCTTTTGTGTGTGTGGAGGGGGGTAAATTGCAGGCAGATACAAATTGCAGGTGTGTGTGTGAGAGAGTTCTTCTAGTTGAAACTAAGTTCAGTCTAGTGTTTTTGATTTAAGGTTCCACTGTGATCACTTTTTCCTCTAACAGAATAATCACCTCTTTTGTGATACAAAAGCCTCTGTTCCTCTCCTTCCTACAGCTCCAAGCTTTTTACGGTCTCTGGCTCAAAACAAGCTCATCAAAAATCAATCTATGAGACATAGATTGAAAAGTATCTGCCCGATTTGTAGAAGTGATGGCTTATTTTGAAAGTATGAACCTGTACTTTCCTATCATGAAAAGAAAATTGGAAGATTTCTCAACAAGACCCTAAAGTATGTGCCTGGTCACATATGTTGGTTTAACTCCAACGTGCAAAAATACCGGCGACAGCCGACATTGAAGCATATCTCTGCCTTTAATGTCTTTCCTTACTTAAGGAAACAATTTAAGCGATTCTGTGCAACACCATTACATAAGACCCTCAGCTAAGGAGACATTAAACTAGGGATGCACCGAAAGTTTTCGGCCGAAAATGGCAAAAAATGGCCTTTCGGCTTTTGGCCGAAAGAGTTTTTTCACCGAAAATATATCACCGAAACAGAAACAACCTAACAACCTTGCGTGTTGTTGTGATGATGTCGCGCTGTCGGGAGTTGCGCTGTTTCTATGTAAACTCTGCGCGCAACGCGTCCAATAAATGCGTCTTGCTTTATATCCTTATTTACTATATGCAGCGGTTAATCACTGAGTGATCTAATATGCATATTATTCAGAGCGAGAGGGGGGGGATTGTGTTTCTCACATTGACGCTGTCTGTCTGTCGCACGTCTACTGTGCCGAGTCAAGCGAGCACATTCAGCTGGGGACTAGAAAGGTGCGCTCAGTAGAGCACAGATGTCCGCTGCGCAGCCAGAGAAAAGATGGAATTAATGTACTGTATGCATTCAGAAGTGCTGAATAAATGTTTTATGGACCCATAATAGTGATTATTTATTATTTAAGTTAAGTTTTGCCATAATCATATATTTTTCCATAATCATAATGTTCCACAACATTGGTAAAAAAAATTCTATTCTATGAATCATTTTTGGCCTTTCGGCTTTCGGCCAACTGTTTTCTATTTTCGGTATCCGTTTCGGCCAAGAATTTCCCATTCGGTGCATCCCTACATTAAACCTTAAGTGTCATACTTAAGGAGACAATTTATGGTGCTTTGTGCAACAGGCCCCTGGTGCTTATGGAGAACCTTGCTGAAACAAGTCCAGATTGTTGAACCAAAATCCTGCTCCAGTCATTTCTGTATCAGATAAAGAGATGTTCTCCAGGTGTGACCTTCACCATCACCTCATCTAAGCACCACAAGCTCCTAGTAACGATCGCTGAACGTTACGCACGTGGGTAAATACGCATACATCATCCATCATAAACCATCCATCCATCCACCCTACATCAGCCAGCCCCACCTGGTCTCTTCTTGTATCTCTCCAGGGGCTGGGGGACGCGTAGCACGGCATCCTTGATGGCGGCCCTCAGCTTCTTCTGCTCCTTGCGGCCCTTCTTGGCCGAGTGCTGCTGCTTGAACTGACGGTTCTTCAGCTTGTTCTCCAGCTTCACGTCGCTGGTCTTCAACAGCCGGCGGAAACTGGGCTTCCTCTTCTTGGACCTTGGCTGGACGGAGAGAGGGAGGGTGGATGGAGAGAGAGAGGGAGGGATTGAGAGAGAGAGATAGGAGAGAAAGAGAGCGAGAGAGAGGATGGAGAGAGAGAGAGAGGATGGAGAGAGAGAGAGAGAGAGAGGATGGAGGGATTGAGAGAGAGAGAGAGAGAGAGAGAGTGGAGGGATTGAGAGAGAGAGGGATTGAGAGAGGGAGGATGGAGGGATTGAGAGAGAGGAGGATGAAGGGGTTGAGAGAGAGGGAGGATGGAGGGAGGGATTGAGAGAGATGATGGAGGGAGGGATTGAGAGAGGGAGGATGGAGGGAAAGAGAGAGGGGGAGGATGGAGGGAGGGATTGAGAGAGGGAGGATGGAGGGGTTGAGAGAGAGGGAGGATGGAGGGGTTGAGAGAGAGGGAGGATGGAGGGAGGGATTGAGAGGGAGGATGGAGGGATTGAGAGAGAGAGGGAGGATGGAGGGATTGAGAGAGAGAGGGAGGATGGAGGGAGGGAGAGAGGGAGGGGTTGAGAGAGAGGGAGGATGGAGGGAGAGAGGGAGGGGTTGAGAGAGAGAGGGAGGGAGAGAGAGGGAGGATGGAGGGAGAGAGAGAGGGAGGATGGAGGGAGGGAGGGAGAGAGGGAGGATGGAGGGGTTGAGAGAGGGAGGGAAAGAGACGTTTGAATCATACAGGGGGAGAATCGTACGTCTTTTTTACCCGTTTTTTTTAAGTGTTTTTTCAAATATGATCTAAAGATGATGATAGAGCAGATACAAGTACTAGTCAGGCAGGTGCATTAGATAGCAGTTAGCAACAAGTAGGGATGGGTACCGAATCCGGTACTTTTAAGGGTATCGACCGAATCACGTCGGTACCATCGAGTACCGATTCACATGAGATCGACCGGCCACATTTTGGTACTATAAAAAAAAATTTAGTCCGTTGACGTCAACATTTCGTTTACCGCAAAACGAAACCTATGAAGTGTGCCGTATGTTCACGTCAACGTTCACGAGCACAAACTGCACAATACATGCTTATCTAAGATTTTACTTGATTCAACAACAAAGTAGTCGGGGCAATGGCAAGCCGAAAACGGTCGCAAGTGTGGTTACACTTTACAATGCTTTCTGCAATATTATATATATATATTAACAAATTCAAATTGTTCTAAATAAATAATAATGATAATAAATAATTTGAAGTTTGGACTCATTTCTTACAACTGTGGTAGGTAGATTACATTTTTTGAGACTTACGTACAGAAAAAGGTAACGTTGGGTACAGGTGGTATCGGGTGAACGGTACCCAACCCTAGCAACAGGTTTGTTCCGATGGTTGGAACTTGGAACCCAAGCCCCATTTATTACTACTAATGATGATGTTGTTGTTGATCGGTAGAGAAGTGGTATAATGCGTTTAGAAAGATGGGACATTCTGCTGACCGGTAATTTGCAGTTGAAAAATGGTAATAAATCACAATATATTGCAAAAGGTATTGTGATAATATCGTATTGTGGGGCCCCTGGTGATTCCCACCCCTAAATACAGGACTAGACTTATACTATCATGCACTCTTCCTACCACACTACTAATGTCTTTACTACTAGGCACTCAACACTGCAGCACCCAGGTTTCAGCACTGTTTGATGAACATTGTTACCTAGCTGTAAGAGTTGTACCCTTCCTGCTGACTTGTCGTACAGAACTTGTAAGATGCTTTGGATAAAAGAGTGAGCTAAATGATTAAATGTAGACACACAAACCAATGCAAAGTCAATGGGGTAAAGGCAAGCTCCTCCTACAAGCTGACTGGGGCTCACTTATACATTTACTCCACAGTGCACACAAGGTGAGTTCTTATTCCTCAGTCATCTTGTACAGACAGCAGCTTGCAGGGCACCCATCGACTTTGCATTGGTTTGTGGCTACTACCTGTAGCTAGTATGAGAAAAAGCATGGATTAGGCTGGAAATGGACTGTACCAATCAACATAATCGTTTGATCAATCGCTGCAATTCGAAACTGGCCACCATAAATGTCCAAACCCACCCACCCCCTGTACAGTCTCCTCCCCATCATATGTATATATTTTCTGTTAGGATCTCTGGGTAACAGTACTGTATATTTGCATATCGTATGTCACAAATGTAACAGTACTATAGACCTGTATGTCATGTATGTCCCTATGTCATACTTGTCATGATGTCATGCATGTTGTGTTGTGTAATGTCATAAATGTCATTATGAATTGAAAATGGGGGATCCTGATGTAAACAAGACGAAAGTCTCTCTGGTCTGCATCCCCTTAACAATTGTGTGTATTGAGCGGCTCAATTTGAGCCGCACTGTATTGTACCCATTCTGCAATCTGTTAATTAAAGTTACTTTTCATTCATTCATGTAAGAATTAGGGCTAGGGTTCCAAAAATCTGAACTATCCCCTTAATTGAACAAATCTGCCCACTTCCGTGTTGAGTGACTGACTCGCCGTGGCTTCTAGCACAGTATAGAGCTAACGTTACATGACTACATTAGCTATATAGTTATATAGATATAGGCAGATACTAGTGTACGTTTGACAGGAGCGGGGGAGCAAAGTTACAACAGCAGCCTAGTTAGAAGAGTAACGTTAGAGTGGAAGTTTGTTAAGTAAGCGAGAGAATATTATGACAATAACATTTTAAATCTAACGTTAATCAAAACCGTATCTCCTTCGCTTTGGCTAGATAACGTCAGCAGACCTAACTGGTTATTCGCTACGTGTGGCCACTTCTGCAAACAAAGATGCTGGCTTTACACTTACCGGAGCCATGGTTCAATAGAGTGAAGTCCTTTTATATGGTATTATTATTCGAGTTGTGAAAATGAAACTGATCAATTGTAATGAAAGTGTCCAGCGGGCTCACGTGTGGGATTTAACGTGGCCCCACATGCACCCGGAAGTACATTTGTTTTCCCTACAGAGTAATGATGTCGGAAGTTGAACATGCTGCCGCCTAGTGGTAAGGAGGTTGACACTTTGGAACTCTACTGTGATGATGAATTTTTTGCTGGACACATTTTAGTATTGGACCGAAATAAGTTATTACCTTTAGTTTTTTACAATGTTTTACAATAGTTTATCATCATAATTCAACATTAGTAGTAAGTACTAGTAGTAGTAGTGGTCGTAATAGTAGTAGTAGTTATGGGCGTGTGAATGAATGAATGAATGTCATAACTAGTTTTGGTTGTAAACCAGCAAAGCATACTGAATTAATGACTGGACAGGACGGACACATTTAAAATTCTCATATCTTTTATTTATTCACATGATTCATCATTTCTGGTCCTGTAGGAGATGTACTTAATTTATTTCAAATATATATACAATTGCTTGTCATGTTACTATGTAGTCCTCAATATGAAAACTGTACAATTGTGAAATAGAGAGAAAGAAATCCAGAAAAATCATACAGTAATGATACAATTTACAATGATACTCCTATGCACTTGATCATTTTATACATAGGGATGTTTTATGTGTGGCCTGTAGTTCTTCTTTCAGATGAATTAAATGCTAGGGAAGTAGCTTGGACCTGTATAAGCAAACACTACAACACGAATCAAACCTGGGTTTATGAAAAGGTCTAGATTATCAGGTCTCAACAAAGATCAATGACCAAGGGAGCAGGAATGGGACCATGGTCTGTTATTTATCAAGCATCTCAAAGTTGGATTGCTGATCCAAGACCAGATTGGCTCATAAATAGTGAGGTGATTATATGGTCCTGTGTCCTGAGGAGTGATCCTAGATCATAACTCCTATACTTAGTACACTACAGAATGATAAATATTCCCCCAGAATCCTTCTTGGACCAATCCGGTACCAACCCTGATGATCCTTCCACTGGGGTTGGTACTGGTTATATGGACCAAGTGTAGAATTCTGGTTGCTGTAGATTAGAACATTGGTCCCATGAAAATAAAACATTTTTGATTCAGTCTTGTAATTCTTAGACCTTGATTATACTTAAAAAAAAAAAAAATTTACACACATCCATGACCTAGAGTGTTTGACCATAAAACATATGTGAAATAAATGTTGCACTTAAAGAAGAAATGTATTTTTTAAGTGTTTTTGGTCACAATGTAACAACAGGACACAAACATAAGAGATCATTCTAAAAGTGTTACAAATCAGAAATGGGTGCTTTGAGACGAAAAATATAATTTTGTTCTGAATGGGTGAATGGTTAAAAATGGATCTAGAGGAGAATCACAAAGCATTAGTCAATATTGATATCTCTTGTAAAAAAAAGTATATACCTCTGTTATTCATATCTCTCTACTGGATGTCATCATATGGACCCGGTCAACAGTTAACCACAAACATACAGAATGCAAGGTAGTTTGGAATAAGTTCCCTTTTTTCTCTCTCCAGCCACTTAGGTGCTATAGATAACATTCAGCCACTAGATGTCACACTAGAGCACCAGTGTGTTATTTATCCAATCGGATGCATTCCATGTGTGGAAATGGGTGGTAGGGTAACCTCGTTCCCAGTTGTAACTCCTCCGTGAGATAAAGACTGGTAAAGCACTACGATCGAAAGTGTGAATTTCCGGTGTATGTACTTCCCCTGGAAGCTGCCTCCGAATGGACCAAACTTTTCCCGAATCCTGTCGGCAAACAAGCTAGAACGTCCCAGTCATGTAGTAAATTAGCTTTACCAGCCTAGTGGTAGGGAGGGGATACATGCAAGCAACATGTAAACAACATTCATTTTCAAGATTTTCAATGATAAATTTATCAATAATTGTTTGGGGGGGGGGCAATACTTTTATTCAGCACCTTTCTAAAAGCTCTGTGGATGTATTTATTCATTTATTTTAAACGATTACTCTACATACAAAATGTTATCTATAGCACCTTTTCACTTCAATTCTAATAATTGCACAATTCTCTTAATGGTAGGTATATTGACGATCCCTCTCAAGGAATACTCAAGCGTTACAAAACATTTTTAACCACCTTGGTTTTTGTGTCTTTTATGACTCCATAATTTACATATTGAATCTATGTTTATGTGTTTTTCCCCTAAAAAACGGAGGTCACGTCACACAAACACCGTCATGGTTCACATAATCCACAGGAATGACGACGGCTCAATATGCAGTGTCTCAACAATTTTAGTGCTACTTTTACATACTTTCACATCAGCATCACTAAGTTCCATTCCGGCGTGAATGCTTTTTACCCCATTTGAATAAAATGCTTGAATTAATCAAATAAATTATTTTATTTAATAATTTCTAAACATGATCCCAGTCTTAAATGATTAATTGGTCTCTGACACTGTTGGATATCATTTATATGGAATTTCTACTGCACGCACGGGTGATTGGGGTTGGACAGGCCAGCATTGAACTTTGGGTCTCAGCGGCCGAGAAAGTAAAGGCCACAATCTAGTGGCGGAGCGGGGTCGGGGTGTTGGTCCTGGGGGGTCCGGGGGTCCTGGGGTGGGGGAGGAAATGTCTTTTGTGGTGTCTATTGTGGTGTCTGTAATAGTATAAGTTGATTCTTTATGTTTTCATGTTCTGTATTTATTATAATCTTTTATTGTTAACACTTTGGATGCCAGACCCGATGACAGTCGGGTTATCTCGCCATGCGTTGAGCACCAGGACCCCTGAAAACCCAAGTATAGTCGGGTTTTCATCGTTATTTCTTTTATTCGATATTTCCATTCATTACAGGCACACGGACATCTGGGTTAACATGGGGAATCATCCTGAGAATGCCAAAGTGCAATACTGGCCGCATTCCACCCAGGTGGCAGTATCGAGCACACTTTGAAACATTATATCTTGGCCAGTGGGTCGATCAAAAGTCCCCGGTCGGATTTCTATTGGTCGGGCAAGGGGGGCGGTTATAACGGTCGGATTGAGAAGCGTGAATTGCTCCCGGTGCATGATGTGTGGCGGATTATGTTGGCGACACGATCGACACCAGTGCACGTGAGCGGCGCGGGGAGCGGGCGGTTTTGACGTGAGCGAGGAGTGGGTTTTAAAATGGGTCGGCGCGACGTCCGGAGCGAGAGTTCTCCTCCGCTCCAATCCACTCCAGGCCGCTCACAGTGGTTTAACACTGATGTAATATACATGTAGTACAATGCCAAAGCAACAGATGGCGATGTACAAACATGAAGGCCATTTTCAACCAATGAGAAGGGTGAACCTGTGATATCCTGTTCAGGCTTTGTCACTCACATCCTGTTAGAAAAAGTTTTGACGCCATTGTTGTTGTCGTTAGCTTACATGCTAACGTTAATGGCAGCGACCATAGCATTGTGGCTAGGCTAGCTATCATCGCTTAATAGAGCTAGTGAATGGATAAACAACGTTATTTAACATTGCAGAATGGGTACAATTACAATGCGGCTCAATACAAACAATTGTTAAGGGGCCCAGGGGGTGTAGACTGTTGTAGCGGAGAGCGACTTGGGGGCGGGGTCAACATGAGCGATTAGCGGAGCGGACCAAGCTTTAAAGAGCGAAGAGCGGATTTCTCGCCCGCGCCGATCCGCTCACGTGGCCTGATCGACACCAATACTGGGACTCGCGATCAGATAATTGGAATATTCTTATTGGGGTACATCCTAGTGAAGGTAAGGCCTATATGGTATCAATCCTGCTGTGATCCAACCATGATTTCACTTCGATCACAATATATGTGTGTAACGTTACTCCACAACGTGTGCCGATTTCGAAATAGTAACGTGTACAGGCGAGAAATGGCAAAGTTTTTAGTGAATTGCACGTATTGCTGCATAGCGTAGTTTTCTGGGATTAGACAGGATTACTCTAAAACTATAGTCATATTCACCACGGTATAAAACGGGAATGTATGGATGAAAAAAGTATTTCTTTAACACATATTGAACGATAGATAGTCGATATCAAATAGGCCATAGTATTGTATCCATAGCTATAATATAGAATATAGTTATAGCCCTGCAAACACCGCCACGTATTCCTATATTTTAGAGCATCTGCCTTTTAACAACACATCACGCATATCGCTGTGGCGTCCAAAGTGTTAGTCATTATTGTTAATTTGTTATTATTATTGTGGTATTGTGAGGTCTTGTTATTACTGTATTGTGTTTGTCTTGTTTTGTGTATAAAAAAAATTATTTTGATAAAAAAACAAAACATAATCCCAGTCTACAAACTATTGTTACCTAGATAAAAGGTCTAGAGAAGGCAGCATGCCACGTAGCGATAATATGGAGAACTCAAAATCCAAACCGGTTTAGGGTGTATTCATATTCACACCTTAATGTGGTTTGGTGGGATATCATTATATAGACAGCATCTTGCAATCGATGCCAGATCCAAATATGAGTGTGGAAGTAGAAGTGAAATCAGTGAGTCCCATCGACTCAGCTCAATGACTATGTTGGTTACTTCTAAGTCAGTGGGGAAAGGTCTGCCACATGTCTGTTAAGGACTCAGTTCTACTTTGCAGATCAAATGTCTTTGATCGCTCACACACCAACAATGTGTACAAGTAGATTAATCAGAGACACTCTATATAACAAGGAGACGAAGCGTTGTGGCAGTTTCAACAGGGGGGGAACTCTGTAACGCTAAAGATGGCGGCGACAACAAAACTACTCAAAAAAACATTCAGAGAAAATTATTCTGAGTGACATTATGATTTACAGCATTTTCAGGTGAAATGTTTGAGTTTTAAAAGTTTGGATCTCTGCTAAAAGGCTTGGAATCCAGTGTGGCGAGTGGTTGCCATGGTAACTAAGGACTCTGTGGCAGAAACCACTGGGTGGCACCATGCGTAAAAGAAAAAGGTATTTTTTTCTATCAAAAATGTTCCTTTTTCACCAAATTAAAACATTCTGGGTTGTCAGCAATTCCCCCGTGACTTCTAATATGATGATACGCATGAAGAGATTCTCAGATACGGACGACTCCCTGTTCAAAGAGTCATGGGTCAGGTCTCGTTAGTCAAGATAGCAGTGAACCGACCTCTCTAAACAGACTTTGGAATAATGCCCTTGAATCTTAGCTCAATATTTAAAAATACGGCCTTTTACAGTAACAATAGCTAATGTTACCGGTTACTACCATAGATACTAGACCTATCGATGGCTGTCATATCTACATGGTGATCATTCGTGCACTAACAGTGACAATCAGTTACTACTAGTGTATAAATACTACTCATCAGTTCATTAACTAAGTGACAAAGTTGAATCTTGTTTATCCAAACCTAAGACGATCAAACCAAACCGTATTCTGAACTGACCTAAGAAGAAGAACGAGTGACCATATCTCCACATTTATAATTTCTTTGGATGAAAGATTCAGTCCAAAACCTAATGGATACATTTAATTAAATTTTACATAAAAGCCTCTTGTTCCCATGGAGACAGTCCAATAATTATAATAATAGAAATAATACTGGTAACTAGGGCAAATAAATAAATTCATATTCAAATAAAACAGTGTAGAACCTTTGTTGACTAATGGATTGGTTGATTTCATCGACATATCTGTAGAATGTGACGTTCCCCACATTACATCCAATAATGCAGGGAGAACTCTTTTAAATATAGTGCTTAATTTAACAAGTCTTGGTCGACTACGACCAGACTGACTGATTAATTGAGTATAAGGGGTACAGCCATACTGGTAACAGTGGATCGATCCAAGGAGACTTTCTTCCAATATATATCATCGAGTATCATATCATTAATCCCTCAGTGGTCTCTGCCCGTAGAGACATGCAGATATTTCACTTTAGTAAAACATATGTAGGTGATTTTCTGATTAATTATTTTCCCTTCAAATAATTTGCTTAATTCAATTCATGTTAATGTGTACTGGCCTGGGTTGATTCTAGTGTGTACTGGGTTGCTTCTAGGGTTGATTCTACACAGTAAATTTAGCTGAGTAAATTTTACTCAAACTGAGTAAAATCTTACTCACTTGGGCTCAAATGGACTCAGTTTGAGTAAAATTTACTCTGCGAAATTTACTGTGTAGTGTGTACTGGGTTGGTTCTAGTATGTACTGGGGGGGGGGGGGGGGGCAGATGAGTCAGTGGGAGTCAGGTTAGTCAGTTTAAAAAAAAACGTACCGGTCTAATTTTGACTTCTTGTCATTACCGGGGATTGTCCCCATCTTTAAAGGTGCTATAGATAACATTCAGCCACTAGATGTCACACTAGAGCACCTGCATGTCATTTATCCAATCAGGTGCATGCATACAACATGTAAACAACATTCATTTTGGACCCGCCAACATTTAAAAAATTATAAATTCATTCATCAATACTTTATCTGCGCCTTTCTAAAAACTCTGTGGATGTATTTATTATTATAATTTTTTTTTAATTTAAAATGAATTACTCTACATAAACATTTACATAAACGCACTCTTTATCTATAGCACCTTTAAACTAATGTTTAAATTGTTTGTAGGTGTATACAGTGTGTGTTTGAGCTAATATCAGCTTACTAAACGCCATTCACACACACTGCCACTGATGTTGAAAAGGGGTGGAGAATACTGTAGTAGAGAACACCGTTATGTTAGCGTTTGAAAGAGTGCACCGCAATGCTCCCTCAAGTCTCGTGAGAGAGACATGTGGATTCATTGGTTCCTAGACAGAAATATCAGTCGGCTGATATTATTGGCCGATATTAAGACTTTTACCAAGATAACGTTAAGTGTCGGTCCTCACGACAATAGCGAATAAATCCACATGGTTTGTTAGTACAGTAGTTGTAGCAAAACAACATAGACAGTTTGGACTTTTATTTCCAATTAACTGGTCCTCAACTCTTTTCACATCCAGGATTGGCCAAATTGACACATAACTTTCTGTTTTCTATCTATAGAAAATGTTATTCTATCTAAGATATATCTTAACATTGTTCTTACTTTAAGCATAAGAATAGTTATTTGTGTGAGAAATAAATAATTTTCTTACATGGTTGAAGTTGAAGCAATAAAGCTTTGTAAAAAAAGAAAACATTTTGATTATCAATTATTTTAAGTTAAAAAAAAAGTGGGGTATTTGCTAAGAAATATATATTACAAAAAGGTTCATCATTAAATAGACATTTTAATTAGTTTCAGTCTCAAAATTCTCATATTGGTCTAGCTAGCCTGACACACAATCATAACAAAACAAAAAAAATAATCTGCTGGTACTTCTGTTTCAGGTTGTCGGTGTGATTCATGCCTGATGTGTTACTCTGGAGCAAGGCAGTCTTGGTCCCACCTCAGTTGACTGATGTTGTCTCCAGGGTTCTGATAGAACAGGTATCAGTGGTCTGAGGTTTTACACAAGAGGTGGGTCAGCTCTTCAGTGATGGACTGGTCATCTTATCCGCTTCCCTGTTATCCTTTATCAATGAATTAAACACCTAGAGAGAGAGATAAAAAGGTTATTTATTCACTACACACTCCTAAGTATTCACTTTGTTGTGAGTGTGTTTGTATGAGAGAGAGAGATATAGAGAGTGAGAGATTGAGAATGAAAAAGGTACCGTAGCGCATGTATAATATCTACCAGCAGATGACATTGTATGCATTGAAAGTGTGTGTGTTGCCAGCTTAAAGGGTCGTCAATAAAGTAAATTGGATGCCTTGGTGTTAAAGTACATTAACACTTTCCCCACCAATCACGTTGTACGACGTGTTTCAAGTTCATACGAATTCTGCCAATCCACGGCGTACGACGTTATTTTGATCATTTCATATTTTCGCCATGGTATTCATATTTCCCTCATGGAGCCTTGTCTGATGCTGTGGGACTCGGCACAACTCTGCAACGCTTCAATACTGCCACCTGGTGGATGATCAGCGAGTTGCCAAACCGGAAATGCCGGTTGGATATCGGTGCGTCTCCTAAATACGTCCGGCCACTCGTATATCGTTGCAGGACTCTAGCCACACACCGTGGATATGGATCGCTGCTATAACTCAATAATCGACATGATTTGGGCGTGTATTAGTATTATACAAACCGGAAATGGATCGCCTCGATCCCCATCAAATAACTGGGATCTTTTTGCTCCAGTATCATCGCCCAACGGTAAGAAGAGGCTGCCGTGACTTTCAGCGTTTTTGTTTATTATTATCCATGCAAACTGCTCTGATCTATATATCACCCATACTACATGAAGCATTTAACGACAATCACGGAATTATAAACGACCCCCCCCCCCCCCCCCCCCCCCCCCTCCGTTCACCCGCGCATGATCAGTCATAACGTTTAGGACCATGTACAGTTGACATTTTTAATATAGCGTGGATCGGCAACAAATGGCATTTGATAATCTATATATGCATTTATGCCTATATCTCACGTTCTAGGAATTACTGCAGAAAACGATAAAAACATTTATATTGTTCTAGACGGTATTTTTGTATGAATGTGTGAATGAAAAAGTAAAACGTTCCTACATCCTGAACGATAGATAACCGATGTTGAATGGGCCATAGTAATGTCAATTTAGCAATACAATTTAAAAAGTTATAGCCCTGCAAAGAAGGTGAACATCTCCATAGACTTACAGTACTGGCATAGAATGGTATAAGATGCTGAAACTCTGTGGCAGTTAAAGTACAAGAAAAACACTCGCAGCGGGCTGTCAATATGCACTCGGACAGGGGCTATTAGGTCATGTGCGAGCTATGCTGGGAGATCTTTTGTACAGAGAGGGACACAAAATCATTTCCCCTGTACTTTAATGTAATCACAGCGCCAATAATTCATTGTGGCATGAGAGACACCAACACATCACCATGGTAAGTCAAATAGATTTTATTGACGCCATCATCATTTTTGTTTATTTCTCAATGTGCCGCTTTCAGACCCAAAGGAGAGCTAGTTTGTTGCTTTCCGACCCAGTGGAGAGCTAACTTGTTGCTTTCAGACCCAAAGGAGAGCTAGCTTGTTGCTTTCAGACCCAATGGAGAGCTAGCTTGTTGCTTTCAGACCCAATGGAGAGCTAGCTTGTTGCTTTCAGACCCAATGGAGAGCTAGCTTGTTGCTTTCAGACCCAATGGAGCTAGCTTGTTGCTTTCAGACCCAATGGAGCTAGCTTGTTGCTTTCAGACCCAAAGGAGAGCTACAGTAGCCTGTTGCTTTCAGACCCAAAGGAGAGCTAGATTGTTGCTTTGCTTTCAGACCCAAAGGAGAGCTAGCTTGGTGCTTTCAGACCCAAAGGAGAAAGGAGAGCTAGCTTGTTGCTTTCAGACCCAAAGGAGCTAGCTTGTTGCTTTCAGACCCAAAGGAGAGCTAGCTTGTTGCTTTCAGACCCAATGGAGAGCTAGCTTGGTGCTTTCAGAGCCAAAGGAGAGCTACAGTAGCTTGGTGCTTTCAGAGGCTAAAACTTAACCGTATTTACGACGCCATGGCACCCGTAATCCTTCTTCATTGTTACCATGGAAACTATCCATTTTCCATATTTTAAAACGTCACAGGCATGGCGGACGGTTCAGATGGCGGGGTGGGATATTCCCTCACCTGACTCCACTTCCTGTTCCCGCTGACCATGGGCGTGGCTGCGATGCAGGAGAACAGCCTATCGGAGAGCAGCTCCTCGTCTGGGAGGCGGGCCAGGAACTGGGCTGGAGTAGAAAAGAATAAAATAGAACAGAAAACATTTTATTTAATATAAGATTAAATAGAGAATAGAAAGAGAATAGAAAGACGCAGTACATACTAGAACCAACCCAGTACACAATAGAATCAACCCAGTACACACTAGAATCAACCCAGGCCAGTACACACTAGACAACTAGAATCATCCCAGTGCACACTAGACAACTAATATCAACCCAGTGCACACTAGAATCATCCCAGTACACACTAGACAACTAGAATCATCCCAGTACACACTAGACAACTAGTATCAACCCAGTGCACACTAGAATCATCCCAGTACACACTAGACAACTAGAATCATCCCAGTACACACTTTATTCAACCCAGTGCACACTAGACAACTAGAATCATCCCAGTACACACTTTATTCAACCCAGTGCACACTAGACAACTAGAATCATCCCAGTACACACTAGAGTGACTAGACAACTAGAATCAACCCAGTACACACTAGACAACTAGAATCATCCCAGTACACACTAGACAAGCAGAATCATCCCAGTACACACTAGACAAGCAGAATCATCCCAGTACACACTAGACAAGCAGAATCAACCGAGTACACACTAGAATCAACTCAGTACACACTAGAATCAACTCAGTACACACTAGAATCAACCCAGTACACACTAGAATAGGAATCAACCCAGTACACACTAGAATCAACTCAGTACACACTAGAATCAACTCAGTACACACTAGAATCAACCCAGTGCACACTAGACAACTAGAATCAACCCAGTACACACTAGAATAAACTCAGTACACACTAGACAACTAGAATCAACCCAGTACACACTAGAATAAACTCAGTACACACTAGACAACTAGAATCAACCCAGTACACACTAGACAACTAGAATCATCCCAGTACAAACCCCAGAGTCCTCCTCACCTATGTGGATAAAGTCCATCTGAAGCAGGACGTCCTCGCAGAGCCGAAGGATCCCCAGCCCTGTGCGGAACAGGAACTCCTCCCCGTCCCGGCAGAAGACGTCCCACACCCTGCAGGCCACGTCCAGGGGGAGGGACTTAGTGTAGAGAGAGAAGATCCTAGGAGAGAGAGAGAGAGAGCGAGAGCGAGAGAGACAGAGAGAGAGAGAGAGAGAGAGACAGACATTCAAGGTGTTGGGCTATTGGGTTGTGGGTGGAGGTGGAATACTGGGGTGTTCGCTTGCTAACCAGTCTATGGGATATAGATACAACAAGATACAAGATACAAGATACTTTAATGCCACACAACGATGGTTGGTGGTAATTGTTTTCGGTACAGATGTTGAGCACTGGTTATATCAAACATGAAACAGACATCAAACATCAAAAACGTCAAAACATATATACATAAATACATATAGGACAGTCAAGGTAACAGTGTCAGTCGGTGACAGATGCTTGCCCGTTTGTGCAAAGCGGGGCGGGCCAGGGTGTTCAGTGTTCGGACTGCTGTGGGGAAAAAACTGTTTGTGAAACGTGTGTGTCTGGTTAGGATGGACCTGTAGCGA
>NC_140179.1:50666079-50838579 GCF_963971535.1 Notolepis coatsorum | reverse complement strand
AGAATTCTTCTGAAAAAGTCTATAGCAGAAACGGAAAGACCAACAGACAGTTAATTGTTTTTTTTATTCTGTAAACTTACTGGGCTATTTCTATTTTCAGTATCTTATTCTCAGTTATTGACTGGACTCAGTGGTTTGCCTTCAGCGAATACTCCTCACTTTGGCTAACTGCTCTGCTATATGTTGATGATACTAGAACTTGAGCCTGTTGAACTTTGAGACATCTGCTAAATGCTTAAAATGTTAATGTCAGAATCCTTTAGACAGGATGACAGGAAAAACAAGCTGTCTAAGGATCTAGATACGTTTCAAGTTTCGTTTTATTTGTCACATAAGGTACATGTACATTACAGTGAAATGCTTGGTTCTGTATGAGCCCCTGAGATTGTGCTTCATACAGCAAAAAAAGTTAAAAGAATAAAGACCAAACACTATACAAAATATACAATATATAACTAAAGTAAAATATGATAGATAAAATATGGTGTGGTGTTAAAAAGTGTTTAAAGTGAATGTTAAAGGTGAGTGTTTTAAAGTGAGAGTGTGCATGTGGATGTGTGTGCAGTGAGTGTAGATGGATGGGTTAGTGTTCCATAGAGTCCTTGAGCATCCTGATGGCCTGGCGATAGAAGCTCCTTTCGAGTCTCTCTGTACTGGTCATGAGACTCCGGTAGCTCTTGCCTGACCCAGTGTTTCCCACAGGATTTTCAGAGACTATGGGGGGTGAACCTCCGACCCTCTAGGGGGTCCGGCGGGCGTGCCCCCCCGGAACTTCTTTTTTTGTGTGTACATTTTAAAGTTAAATGCATCAATCTGGTGCACTTTGAGAGCAAAATAAAGAGGCTAGATCAGGGGTGTCAAACTCATTTTTACAGAGGGCCACATCAGCATTATGGTTGCCCTCAAAGGGCCAAAGACCGTATAAATGTTAATGTAATGTAAAATAAATGTAGCTACTCATTTACATATTGTTAAACATGGTTGTTTCTGTATTTATTACTTATTCAAGTTATACATATTGCATATGCATTTGCATAGATGTAAAAAATATATGTTAGCTTATGTTATTTTAACAAATAATTTTAGTTTATCAGAACCCCATATTACTCCATTAATCAATGATCAAACCATTCAAGTAAATAACAAAGAAGATCATCAAATACAAGCTATGACATTAAGTTTGTTCAAAACCTTTTTGTCACAGTCAAGAGGGGCAGAACTAACAACTGAGCTGCAAAGAACACGTGGGACAGATGTAGCAGATGTTACAAAAACAAATGGCTGCACACAACCTTGCAGAGGCCATACATCCAACTAATGGAAGATTAATTAACAGATTGCAGAATGGGTACAGTACAGTACAGCTCAATACACACAATTGTTAAGGGGATGCAGACCAGAGAAAGACTTTCGACTTGTTTACATCAGGGTCCACCATTTTCAATTCGTAATGAAATTGCTATTATGTGTCTGCATGAACACACAACTGTAACTGTACTCAAAAATAACTAAATAAGGGTTGTCTCAGTTCACAACTATATTGGTCAAGTTTTGGGTGGGACTTGTTTGCGTCCCTACAGCTTCTTATTCAATTGAGCGAGATGCTCGGTTATGTCACACAGCCAGTTTGCATCAGACAGTTCAGACGATATTTCTTCAACCCTTTGTTACCTATTCCGCCTGGATCTTTTTTGTATTTTGGGCTGTAAAATTGTCAAAGATGTCTGAGGAGTAAGTGCTTTTGGCTTTTTTCCTTTGTTACTTCATCAATACCTCAGATGTTCGTAAGAATGTGTAATAACTAAGGCTGTCAAAGTTAAAGCTTTATTAACGCATTAACCCACAATTATTTTAACTCAAAACGATTTTAGCTCAAAACGATGACAGACTACAAAGGCACCTCCCTCAAACTGAACAGTGACATCTCCTTAGCAAATGACCTCAATACCTTCTATGCGAGGTTTGATACTGGTAATAACAACACCAGCCCACAAGCCACGGCAATGGGGGGGGGGGGGGGGGGGGTCTGCTGCTGATGGAGACTCAGCGTTCAGGGTAACAGAGCATGAGGTGAGGCGGACCTTTAAAAAAGTGAATATCAGGAAGGCAGCAGGACCGGACGGCATCCCCGGCCGCGTCCTAAAAGTCTGTGCCGACCAACTGGCCCCGGTATTCACTGACATATTTAACCTGTCCTTAGAACAGGCTGTCATCCCCACCTGCCTGAAGAAGTCCACTATTATCCCTGTACCCAAAAAATCCAAGCCTGCTTGCCTCAACGACTACCACCCTGTAGCTCTCACCTCCATAGCCATGAAGTGCTTTGAGAAGCTAGTAAAGGGCTACATCTGCTCCTCCCTTCCCATCAACCTGGACCCCCTGCAATTTGCATACCGCCCCAACAGGTCCACGGAGGACGCCATAGCCCATGTGCTGCACACAGCAGCATCACACCTGGACAAGAGGAAGGGGAACTATGTGAGAATGCTATTAATCGACTACAGCTCGGCATTCAATACCATAGTCCCCTCCAAACTCATAGCCAAGCTCAGGGACCTGGGCTTGAACTATGACCTCTGCCAGTGGGTCTTGGACTTCCTGACGGGCAGACCCCAGGTGGTGAGAGCAGGCAACTGCACCTCCTCATCCATCACCCTCAACATAGGGGCCCCCCAGGGCTGTGTTCTGAGTCCCCTCCTCTACTCCCTGTACACACACGACTGTGTGGCTCAGCGGAGTAGCAACACAATCATCAAATTTGCTGACGACACAGTAGTGGTGGGCCTGATCTCTGCAAACGACGAGAGGGCCTACCTGGAAGAGGTCAAGGTCCTGGCGGGATGGTGCCAGGAAAACAGCCTCTCCCTGAACGTCAGCAAAACAAAGGAGATGATTGTGGACTTCAGGAGGTCGGGGGTCAAGGACTACAGCCCCCTCAGCATCGACGGGGCACCGGTTGAGAGAGTGAACAGCTTTAAGTACCTCGGAGCCCACATATCCGAGGACTTGACATGGACCACACACATTGACAGTGTTGTGAAGAAGGCACGACAACGCCTCTACTTCCTCAGGCGCCTAAGGAAGTTCCAAGTCAGTCAGAAGATCCTTAAGAACTTCTACTGATGTACAATAGAGAGCATCCTGACTGGCAACATCACCTCCTGGTTTGGGAATAGCACTGCACAAGACCGAAGCAGACTACAAAGAGTGACACGTTCAGCCGAACGCACAATTGGAGGGGGGCTCCCCACCCTCCAGAACATTTACAACAAGCGGTGCAGGGGCAAGGCTAAGAGAATCATTAAGGACTCCAGCCACCCGAACAACTGCCTCTTTGAACTGCTGCGGTCAGGCAAGCGATACCGGAGTCTCAAGGCGAGCACAGAAAGACTCCGAAGTAGCTTCTATCCCCAGGCCAGGCTGCTCAACGAACAATGAACACTACACAACAACCATCAAACGCACATAGCACACACATCCACACGCACACACTCACTTTAAACAAACACACTGTAGCACCCACTCCCCACACTTTATATTTATTGATAAAGGATTTGCACTACAACTCGTACACCTTACTGTAAATTGTACCTCATCCCATTTCTGCTTTGCACTATATAAATAGTATTGTATATTAGTACACTGCATAGTATATTGTATATTATATGGTAACTCAGTTACGTCTATTCTGCATCGAACATTGTACATATGTCTATACTGAACATTGTGACCTCATTTTCTACTTCTAATTTACATGCTATACTATGTTATTTGATACTTATCTTGTCTAGCACAGTCTCTGGAGCGTAACAGTAAGAAGCATTTTGTACAAAAGTATTCTGTACTTCTGTATGACAACTATTAAAGAAACTTGAACTTGAAACTTGAACACCGCTATTTTTTAACCCAAGATTAATGTTTAAATTCTTTTATTTAATTTTTTTATTTTTTTACCAGAGCTCTTGGGGGCCACATCAAATGACGTGGCGGGCCACATTTGGCCCGCGGGCCATGAGTTTGACACCTATGGGCTAGATCTATGATGAACTTTGTGCTCAAAACACAAAATCGACTAGACTAGTGCTTCCCAATCCTCTCCTCGAAGCACCCCAGCCGTTCAATGTATTTGTTAAATTCCACCACCAGCACACCTGATTCAACTTAACTAGCCCTTTATTAGTTGAATCAAGGTGTGCTGGTGGTGGAATTTAACAAATACATGGAATGGCTGGGGTGTCTCGAGGAGCGGTTTGGGAACCACTGGACTAGAGCATACATTCGAGCCATCAAAGAAATTAAGCAAAAGTGGTTACCGGTGTTGAACTGGTTTACTTTTTTAGAAAATAAAAAAATATAGTGGATTACTATTACAACTACTACCACTGCCAATACTACTGATGCATCCCTATTGGCAAACTTTATATTTAAAAAAATTGTAAAAAAAATAAAAATAAAAAAGAATAAATAAAGATTTTTTTTTTTTTTTTAATAACTTTTTTTTGGTTCATTATACAACTGTCACAGTCTAGGTAATTAATGGGAAACCCTGCCTGACCACAGAAGTGCAAAGAGGCAGTTGTTTGGGTGGCTAGAGTCTTTGGCTATTCTCTAAGCCTTGGCCCTACAATGCCTGGTGTAAATGTCGTGGAGAGTGGGAAGCCCACCTCCAATTGTGCGTTCGGCTGAATGGGCCACTCTCTGTATTCTGCTGCGGTTGTGTGCGGTGCTATTCCCAAACCAGGAGGTGATGTTACCAGTCAGGATGCTCTCTATTGTGCACGAGTAGAAGTTCTTTAAGATCTTCTGACTCTTGGCATGGCTGGGTAGCGCAGTGGACTAAGCACTCGCCTACCACCGCAGAGACTCTGGGATCGAATCCAGCTGTCAGCGGTACCTCCGGCTTGGTCAGTCGTCCCTACTAACACAATTGACAGTGTTAGCGAGTGGGAAGCCGGTAGGGTATGTGTCTATTCTTATCCTAACGGATTTCTGCGATCTGATTGGCCACTGACGTATGCTAGTTCTTGTGATTTGAACTTGTGACCATAGGATCCACAGTCAGCAGACTAACGAGGTGAGCTAAGTCGGATGTTAAAACTGAGTGACTAATCCATGATTTACACTTGTGCCAATTGCGTTTGTCCCTAATCTTTAGTATTGGCATTAATAAATCAGATGTCATGCTAATATGTCATGTTCTACAGTAGGACTTACTACTGTGATACCCATTAAAACAGTAATTCGAATAATAGAAGCCTACTTTGCTGGAATGATTCACGCATTATTTCTACACCCGCCTGGCGTCATACCGGGGGGGGGGCAGAACTAGCGTACGTCAGTGGCCAATCAGATTGCAAAAGGCGAACGCGGAACTGGAAATCCGTTAGGATAAGAATAGACGCGTCCTGGTCGTTGTAAACTGCGACTCCTACTGGTCGGTTGGGGCGCCTGTTCAGCAGGGAGGGGATCTGGGGGAAATAGCGTGAACCTCCGCACGCGTTACATTCCCCCAGTGAAACTCCTCGCTGTCAGGTGAAGGCATGTGGTAGTTCTACACTCTCCCCAGGCCGACAGTGGGGCAATGCGCGCAACGACCAGGAAGGGAATTGGCATAACGACCAAAAAATTGGGATGGGTGAAAAATACAGAAAGCCCAAAAATAAATTTAATACATTTTTTTTTTTTTTTATATATCTTTCTTCCCCTCCTTTTTCCCGATTTTTCTCCCATCCCACCCTTCCTGGTTGTTGCGTACTTTCCCCTACTGTTGGTCCGGGAGACCGGAGACTGTCACAAGTGTCACATGCTTTCCTCCGACGCATGTGCAGCCTGGGGCAGGCCAACCTGGCCGCGCAGGTTCTCACCGGGGAGAGTGTAGCGTGTGGGAGGCCACACTATCTCTCCTTAGTTCCAACCCTTGCTGAGCAGGCGCCCCGACCGAACTGTAGGGGTCGCTGTCCACAACGCCCAGAACCCACCCTTCAGCTTTCCCACCCCCTGATACAGCCAATTGTATCAGTGTGAGAGGCCAGCCAAGCTGATAGCAACGCCGGGAGCTGGATTCGAACAGGCGAATCCAGTGTCTCCCGGTGTTGGTGACGAACGTAATCTCCGTGCGCCACCTGCCCCCCCCTGAATAAATTTTTTAAAAACATTTTCGGACTTACTTTGAACTTCCTTTCCGATTTTTCTCCCATCCCACTGTTAGTCGTTATGCCAATTCCCAACCCCCTTCCTGGTTGTTGCGCACTTTCCCCTACTGTTGGTCCGAGAGGCCGGAGACTGTCACATGCTTTCCTCCGACGCATGTGCAGCCAGCCGGCAGCCAGCCTGGCCGCGCAGATTCTCACCGGGAGAGTGTAACGTGTGGAAGGTCGCACTACCTCTCTCCAGATCCTACCCTTGCTGAGCAGGCGCCCCGACCGAACTGTAGGGGTCGCTGTCCACAACACCCAGGACCCACCCACGGCTCCCCTACCCCAAACGAGTTAGTATAGCGATCAGCCCGAGCCAAGGCAATGCTGACTCTCCGGGAGTCGAGACCGCAGCCTCTTGCATTGGTGACGAGCACAATCTCCGCTACGCCACCTGACCGCCTAGTTTTACAATGGTTAACATCACTCAACTCATAATGCTATCCTACAGACAGACAGGCAGCGAGCCAGCTAATTGTACACATTTCTTTCTTTTTAGCTTGATGTCAAGAGATACATTTTTGGACAGGATGACAGGGAAAGTAGGTCAGGGTTTCCGTTAGAAAAAATTGTTGCCGGCCTCAGTGTCCGGTAGATTTCAATCTACCGGTCAAATGAGAGAAATTCCGGTCAGAGTTTATTGAGCTTAAAAACAATTGATAGGCAAAAGAATGACAACTAAACAAAATAATGACATCATCAAGGCATGTAGATTTATAATATTTTTACTTAAAACTAGGCTACTTTTGCGTATAAAGTCATTATATTCCAAATAAAATAAGTCCCGAGACTCCGTGCTGCTGCCGACTTTAAATCAAATAGGTGTCTGTGGGCAGTCGCCCGACATTAATGAACGGCAGTCTGTTATAATCACATTTTTATGAGCTAACGAATTCCGTTATATTGGACATTTGTATTAATTATATCAAGCGAAGAACTGAGAAATTTGGCAGAGAGACGGCAACATTATCGTGGGTTTGCGTGACGACTCTCTCTCTCTCCACCTCCCAATGACTTATTTGCGAGAGTATGTCGATGCAGAGCAGCAGATTCAGCTGTTATTGGCTCTTTTCTGGGGACCGCACAGCAGCGCCCCCCACCCAACAGCTGAATTGCCAATGGCTGAATTGGAGTACTCCACTGTGCTGCTGCTGCTCCGGCTCTGCAGCTTCACATGCATTCGCACACCCAGCACTAAGCTCTCGCTGACAACGTCGTTGTCATTATTAGAAGCAACGATGAAACAAATGTAATGATTGTTTCGTTCATCGCATAGGCTATTTAATTTTAGCCTATTTTAATACAATTCAAATAATCAAATTGTGCTTAGACTCAGGGAATTATTTTCACCGGACATTAAGACCGGAGAGATTAAATATGTCGGACTTCAACAGATTTTGCCGGTCAAATACCGGTAATTACCGGCTAACGGAAACGCTGGCTGAGGATCTAGACTATTAACTGGCAGACGATGGAGTTGGCTGGAGTTAAGTTCATATTGACCTTGGGAATGGACTAAACGCTGCAAGCCAATAATGGCATGTCTGTTTGTTTGTTCTTTTGGAAGCAGCTGCAGCTCATCAAACTCACTGGTTTAGCTTGCAGAAGCCTTGAAGATGATCTCTCTGTGTGTGTGTGTGTGTGTGTGTGTGTGTGTGTGTGTGTGTGTGTGTGTGTGTGTGTGTGTGTGTGTGTGTGTGTGTGTGTGTGTGTGTGTGTGTGTGTGTGTGTGTGTGTGTGTGTGTGTGTGTGTGTGTGTGTGTGTGTGTGTCAGACAGCTTTCACATAACTCTAGAGGCAGATGCTACAGCAGTCACTGAGGACAAATAAAATACCAATGACACAAAACAATGTCTCTCTCTCTCTCTCTCTCTCTAAGACATACCATCTGCTTCGCACTCGGAGCCAGTTTCACTGAAACTCCTCCACTTCTCCTTGGCTCTGGAGAGAAAGATACCGTAGAGCTCTGAGGATAGACAGACAGAGACAGACAGAGACAGAGAGAGAGAGAGAGAGAGAGAGAGAGAGAGAAAAAGAATGAGAAAGAGAGGGAAAGAGAAAAAAAGAGAAAGGAAAGAGAGTGAAAGTGTGGAGAGAGAAAGAGAAAGATAAAGAGGGAGAGAGAGAAATAGAGGGAGAGAGAGAGAGAAAGAGAGGGAGGGAGAGAAAGAGAGAGAGAAATAGAGGAAGAGAGAGAGAGAGAGAGAGAGAGAGAGAGAGGAGAGCAACAGTGTGAAATGAGGAAATGTAAGCATAGAAAACAGAAGTTACTTATGAAAGTTGCATCAAACCTCGACACAACCAACTGCCCACAGTCTGATCAAACGTCATTGTTTAACAGAGTTTCCTCAGGACAGTTCAGTCAGTGTTTGTGAACCACGTCGCACCAGGCACCACTCCCTCCTAAATGTACGCACAATACCTCCGTCTATTCTGAAGTATGCAGGATTTGATTCCTGTAATAATTTTAATTCCTGCAGGAATATTAAAGTCCTGCAGGATTTGAAGGTTTTCTGTTGGAACTGTTAAGATTCCTGTAGGAATAATACAATCCTGCAGGATTTCACCCTGCGACTCCTGTAGGGATATTATAATCCTGCAGGATTTGAAGGATTCCTGTAGGAATATCACAATTTTACAGGATTCCTGTAGGAATATTATAATCCTGCAGGATTTGAAGGATTCCTGTAGGAATATTACAATCCTGCAGGATTTCAAGGACTCCTACAGGAAATCCTTAAATTCCTGCAGGACTTTTTTGTAAGGGAAGCTAGAAACCAAGAGAGAGAGAGAACCCTCCAATCTGTGATGTCACTGGGATGTCAAATCCAGTCAATCAATACTAGACAACAGATGGGGCTCTGACTTTGTGAGGCCATAAACTGTCTTCAAACCCTCTAGCAATGCTACAATATAATATAGAAAATATAAAACAATAAAGTATGGAAGTTTAGAGCCCTTTCTCTGTTATTCAAAACGAATGTAAAGTCAATGGGGCCAAGCTCCTGTGTGTACAAGCCCCTGAAAATAAAAATGCTGAAACCTACTGCATGGTGCACCCAATGTAGGTTTCAGCGTTTACTGTATCATCAGCGCTTGTGCAGACTGGAGCGTGGCCCCATTGTCTCGTGGCTGTATTCGTCTTGTGGCTAACTGGCTGGAGTTCCAGGTATCCTGTATGAAGAACAGCATGGATTGTGCAGAGAAAGGACTCGAGCGACTGATGACATCATTGTAGGAAGTAGGGCTTAGGGGTCCGGCTATGAGGAAACCTCTGAAGACTTAAAGCCAACGACATACAAAAATACAGTTTGTCTGTATTTTACTGTGGTAAAATGTTAGTCTACATGCTGAGCAGGCTATTGTTTTATGTTAAGCTAACATGTAAGCTAATATATATATAAAGTGTAGTATACTCTGTATAAAGTACAGTAGTGTTGTACCTGAGGTGATGTTGAGCTCGTTGCCGATGGCCAGGCTCCAGACTCTACCTCTGACGTTAGGAGGCAGACCCTGCCACCACAGCTCCCTGGCACGACGACTGCTCTTCCTGCATGCGCACACACACACATGCACACACACACACACATGAAAGATTAGATTAAAATGTATTGTCATCATACAGCACAAGTACAGTACAGTGAAAAGAAGTTTGGCATCCAACCAGAGTGCAAATGTAAAACAGTAAAGTATAGTAATATATAATGTACAGGTGATTAAACTGGATATAAAATGTATAAATGAGTACTACTGAGTAATAGTGCTAATCAGATGTATGTACAGAGTTATAGTATTATTATGTACAGTGATGCAGGTATAAAGACACTATGGTAGTAAGTCATACTGGCCAGCGGTATATATTTACATACATATACACATTCACGTACACACACACACACACACACACATACCCACAGCACACACACACGCTCACAACACAAACAAAACGCACACACACAAACGTACATGGTGTCCCAGTGAGGCAGGATGTCGTTATTCCAAGTCACCATGGCGTTAGAGATGATCTCCTCCTGTTTAAAACGATCCTTCATCTGCTTCTGCTTCTTCTGAGCCTCCTTCAACTCTGAGAGAGAGAGAGAGAGAGAGAGACAGAGAGAGAGAGACAGAGAGACAGAGACAGAGAGAGAGAGAGTTATTTATTTGTCAAATACACAACAATACAGGGGCATTGCAGTTTGTGTTTGACATGTTTGTGTTTCGAGCTCAGACTCAACAGTTCACAATTAAGAAACAAAAATGAATACAAGAATGGTAACAATAAGTAGTAGTAAGATAAAATATAATAAAATATAAAATGAGATAAAATAGTAAATTATTTACAGAAAGTGTCTAGAGAGGGCGGCTCTAGATAAAAATTTTTTTTAATTATCTTTTTCCCCCTCCTTCTTTTTTCCGATTTTTCTCCCATCCCACTGTTAGTCGTTATGCCAATTCCCAACCCCCTTCCTGGTTGTTGCGCACCCCCCCCCCCCCCCCCCTACTGTTGGTCCGAGAGGCCGGAGACTGTCACATGCTTTCCTCCGACGCATGTGCAGCCAGCCGGCAGCCAGCCTGGCCGCGCAGATTCTCACCGGGAGAGTGTAACGTGTGGAAGGTCGCACTACCTCTCTCCAGATCCTACCCTTGCTGAGCAGGCGCCCCGACCAAACTGTAGGGGTCGCTGTCCACAACGCCCAGGACCCACCCACGGCTCCCCTCCCCCTAACTCAGCCAAACGAGTTTAGTATAGCGATCAGCCCGAGCCAAGGCAATGCTGACTCTCCGGGAGTCGAGACCGCAGCCTCTTGCATTGGTGACGAGCACAATCTCCGCTACGCCACCTGACCGCCTCGCTCGCCTTTAACGCAGGAGACGCTGGGTTCGAGCCCAGCTCTCGGCGTTGCTACCGGCTGGCCGGTCGTTCATACTAACACAATTGGCAGTGTTAGGGGTGGGAAAACCGGTGGGTGGGGATTGGACGTTGTGGACAGCGACTCCTACAGGTCGGTTTGGTGACGCCGGTGCGGCGGAAGCAGGAAGTAGCGGGGGCAGCGTGAGCCTCCCACGTGCTACTCCTCGCCACTGAGAGTTCGAGCTGCTGCGGTGAAAAGATGCGACAGGCTGCCTCCTCGTGTACCGGAGGGGACACGTGATGCAAGGCTTCTGTCCTCACTACAGCCGACCAGTGGGAGGCATAGTCTAGCAACGTTCAAGACAGGGGAGGGAAGAATTGGATAATACGTAATTTGAATGGGAGAAAAAAATAGAAAATGTGGAGAAAAAAGTGGATAAAAAGAAAGTGTCTAGAGAGAGACAGGGGGAGGGAGAGAGAGAGCGATATATGGAGAGAGGGAGGGATAGATGAAGAGAGGGAGGGAGAGAGAGAAAGAAAGAAGTAAAGGGAAGGATAGATGGAGAGAGAGCGAGACAGAGAGATGGAGAAATAGATGGAGAGGGAGGGAGGGAGGGATGGAGAAAAGGACGACGGGAGAGACGGAATAGAGGATGGAGTGAGGGATAAAGGGGGAGGGAGGGGGGGTATGGAGGGAGGGAGAAAGATAAAGAAAAGATAGGGGATGAGAGAGAGAGAGAGAGAGAGAGAGAGAGAGAGAGAGAGAGAGAAAAGAAAGCAGAAACAGAGAGAAGGTGATGATGTGTCATCAACATCCATCGATTCACCTGTTGTTTCCGGGCAGCAAAGACGACACTAGCTTACTGGATAATATTAACCTTTGAAGACTGTCAACCACCTGTCTGTCAAGCCCCTTGTTCTGTTTCATTACAGATATCTTTGTCAGAAGGATACTGAGCTAGCTAAAAGGTTGTGTGCTTATTATAGATGCATTATTAATGTATTCAGTATTTATTTATTTCCAGTTTGGAAATATACAAACTAGCATTGATAAAAATCCCTTAACCCTTTCGCGTGTATCCTTTCGGCAACAAACAATTCCTTCCGCGTTGCTCTGATTGGCCAGCGATCTACGCTCGTTTCGCCCCTACGCCGGTAGCGCGCGCATTTAGTTTTTGCCCACACACGCAGGTTTTAATAATAATAATGCAGGTTTTGCCGCCACGCCGGTAGATAATAATAATAATAATACTTAGACAAACGCAAGCAATTGGCACAAGTGTAAATTATACATTCGTCACTCAGTTTTATCATCGACGCACTTAGCTCAACTCGTTCGCCAGCTTGCTGTGGAGCCTATGGTCATAAGTTCGAATCACTTTTAGTTCAATTCTCTCTTTTTTTTTTTTTACGTTTAATAAATTTATCATCTCTCTATATTAACGTAACTAGCTATTCATATCAATCGAAATAACGTTCATCTCTCTATATTAACGTAACTAGCTATTCATATCAATTGAAATAACGTATTGTATTGTTTTCATCTCTCTATATTAACGTGATTCCATCAACACATAGGTAATATTTAGATCACAGGCTGGTCATGCATAATCTCGCCCACCACTCTTCTACCGAATTGACTAGGTTGCGCAAGTCAATCAATAGATTACACTTTCTGTAGGCCTAACACTCACCGACTCATTCTGTTGTGACACAACATGACATGTTAGGGTTGTCACCTTCCGTGATCGCGTTTGAACCAATGTGTAAAACATTTGTTTTAGATTAGGCTGTAAAAATCATCAACTTATTGCCATCATGGACCAATAACAGAACAGATTGACAGGTGGTGACAAAGCACAAGACTGGGCATTTATTTAAAAAACATACATACCCTAACCACATAACAGATATTTAAAAGGTAATTAACAGGCATGTTCTGCAACATATATCCACTCTTGAACAATGAAAAACTCCTTTTTCTTTTATTTACAAATAAGAGCAGCTCTGAAGGCTCACGGCGTCCCATGGGATGTTCCACTTGAGCACCACAGGTTCACGTTAATATAGAGAGATGAAAACAATACAATACGTTATTTCAATTGATATGAATAGCATGTAAAAAAATATATATAATTGAACTAAATTCGAACTTGTGACCATAGGCTCCACAGCAAGCTGGCGAACGAGTTGAGCTAAGTGCGTCGATGTTAAAACTGAGTGACGAATGCATAATTTACACTTGTGCCAATTGCGTGCGTTTGTATAAGTATTATTATTCTAAGTATTATTATTATTATTATCTACCGGCGTGGTGGCAAAACCTGCATTATTATTATTATTAAAACCTGCGTGTGTGGGCAAAAACGAAATGCGCGCGCTACCGGCGTAGGGGCGAAACGAGCGTAGATCGCTGGCCAATCAGAGCAACGCGGAAGGAAACGTTTGTTGCCGAAAGGATACACGCAACCCTTTCACTACCACACTACCAAAGGGTTAACCCTTTCACTGCGACACTACAGAAGGTTAACCCTTCCACTGCCACATGACAAAGGGTTAACCCTTTCACAACCACACACTACAGAAGGTTAACCCTTTCACTACCACACTACAGACGGTAGTGAAAGGTTAACCTTCTGTAGTGTAGTAGTGAAAGGATTATAAAAAAAAGAAGAAAAAAAAGCTTTACTGAATAACAATGTTTAAAATGTCAGAGACCCAGCCTCAACACTGCGAAGCTGTTGCCCAAACAAATACGCCTCGTGTACTTTGACTGGTATGAGCGGTTTTACTTCCCACTCCATTCATTTCGCAAGCTCTCAGGTCTGTGTATTGTCCACGAGCTGCTGACGGAAGCAGCCAGGGAGACGAAGGTCTCTGGTATCAGTGAGGAAGAGGAGGAAGGTCTACCTCTCTTCTTGGCCCCGGCCACCATCTCGTCATACAGCTGTCTGTGTCTCTGGGCCTCCTCAACGGACTTGGCCGGCAGGTTCCTACACGATGACACACACACAGTTTCACTATAGTTAACACAGTGTACTGCAACCAGACACAAAATGGCTTCCTTTGGTGACGTGATTGGAATACTTGTGTGAAGTGTGACGAAATTAAGACACAAAATGGCCTCCACCGGTAACCAGTTTCACTGTAACCACAGGCATTGTGTTGCTACTGGAGACAAAATGGCTTCTTTTACATACATGGCACTGCAACTTAGCACAAACTGGGACTAATTTATAGAATAGAAAAGAAAGGAATAGATTAGATTGTGTGAGTGTGTGTGTGTGCGCATGTGTGACTTACATCACATATACACTGCGTACACACGCACGCACACCCTCTATGAGGAGCTAACCAAGATGAGGAGTACGTTCAGCCTCACACCGCTCCACTCACCCCCGATGCTCCACTAACCACCTCGACCAATCCTTCGTGCCTTACATGACTAAATGTAAATGTAAATGTATTGTATACGTACGCAGGCCTGTCCTCCAGTATGAGGGCTGTGGTGGACAGAGGCTCAAACTCCAGGTTCTTCCTGCTTCGCCCCAAGGCATGCTGGGTAGGAGGAGAGTTCCCGTCTGTAGTCCTTCCCTGCCGAGACTCGTACTCCTGTGGACAGAATGAGACACCTGTGTCACCATGGTAACTACTGGGACAGGGGAAAACACCATGACAACAACGTCAAGACAGTGTAGAAAGGGGGGAGGGGGTGATGGAGGGAAGGAGTGTGTGTGTGTGTGTGTGTGTGTGTGTGTGTGTGTGTGTGTGTGTGTGTGTGTGTGTGTGTGTGTGTGTGTGTGTGTGTGTGTGTGTGTGTCACAAGGTACAGTGTATAGAGCAGCCGTAGCCTGAAGCCATTGCAAATTTCAGCTAATGAGCTGGTGAGAATCACAAGGACAGGATGGCGAGACAGGATGGAGAGGCTGGGAGACAGGATGGAGAGGCTGGGAGACAGGATGGAGAGGCTGGGAGACAGGATGGAGAGGCTGGGGGAGAGGCTGGGAGACAGGATGGAGAGGCTGGGAGACAGGATGGAGAGGATGGAGAGGCTGGGAGACAGGATGGAGAGGCTGGGAGACAGGATGGAGAGGCTGGGAGACAGGATGGAGAGGCTGGGAGACAGGATGGAGAGGCTGGGGGAGAGGCTGGGAGACAGGATGGAGAGGCTGGGAGACAGGATGGAGGGGATGGAGAGGCTGGGAGACAGGATGGAGAGGCTGGGAGACAGGATGGAGAGGCTGGGAGACAGGATGGAGAGGCTGGGAGACAGGATGGAGAGGCTGGGAGACAGGATGGAGAGGCTGGGAGACCGGATGGAGAGGCTGGGAGACAGGATGGAGAGGCTGGGAGACAGGATGGAGAGGCTGGGAGACAGGGTGGAGAGGCTGGGAGACAGGATGGAGAGGATGGAGAGGCTGGGAGACAGGATGGAGAGGCTGGGAGACATGATGGAGAGAATACATGATACATGGAGGAATGGAACGTATGTAGGGAGGGATGATGGATGGATGGATGAATGGGTGGGTGGATGGATGAATGAATGGGTGGGTGGGTGGATGGGTGGATGAATGGGTGGGTGGATGGATGGATGAATGGGTGGGTGGATGGGTGGATGAATAGATGGATGGATGACTGAAGGACAGGTTGATGGATGATGAACGGATGTGTTACAAAGGATCAGATTAAACCGAATATATATATTTATTGATTGATATATATTGCATAGTATTTGTATATCGTTTGATATCCCTTGTATATTCCTTGTACATATACACGGAATATTCCTTTAGCCTATTACAGACCATAATATTTCATTCTCCTATTGGACAGCGGTCCACAGGCGCCAGAGCCGTGCCTCCGGAGTCAGGTTCAAGGCCACCGACAAGACATGTCTGAACATGCCCGGCCTTGCCCAGGGATACGAGACAGAAATGTCGTTGGCACTAGTTTGTTCACCGTGCGTATAAATACGGCGCAGGTGAATACAGAAGCACTTAGTCTTAGTCTTACTTAGTCAGAAGTCAAGAGTTACCCAATAAGTTGAAGCCTCACCCACGATACAACGTGCGGTGAAGTATGGCCTGTTTGGCCCCAGAATAGAGCATTGAGACCGCGTGCGAATTAATAACTGAATTGTCAGAGTTTGGCGCTATACCGTCGAGCGCGACATATTTCTATTAAGTCAGTGATAGTTTATTTGTGTATAGTGTATCGTGCGGCTAAAGTTCTACAGTGACCAGCATCCCCAACGCTTCCTCGTATTAGCTAGAGTTCTTATCCAGGCTGGGCTGCTTTCATGGCGCTTTCACCCGAGGAGACCTAGACGAGAACCGTGTGGACATGTACACTGGATTAATCTACCCGACGACTACATAGCCCTTTGCGGCTGGAATATATTTGCTTTGGTCCTGTGATTTATGGAGCGGAGAATCGCAGACGCCTGCACGTGTTGGATTTACCCCGCGAGGAGCCAAGTCGAGTCGGCGCCTCAGAGAGCCTGAGGCCGGCTAGCTTTCTTCACTGTGGAGCTACAGTCTACGGAGAACAGCTGTATTCGTCTGTGGATCAAGAGGCTATTGCACCGTCTCCTGTACTTGGAGTCTCCTTAGTCATCGTTGACCAGACTCTCTACTACCGACAGATCTTCTACCCCTGCTGGCTTACAACCAGGGGGACCCTTCCAGTATCTCCCGCTATATTACTAGTGTACCATAGATATAATTCCCTAAGATTCAGGTTGTATAATTACCTCCTGCGTAACCAGAGAATGGACATTCATTGTTGATTTGCCTACGCACATTCCTTTGCCTTACAAGTGCATTCAAAGTATAATAGAGAAGTATTATGTACCTTTTGCTGCAATAAATACTTAAAGACAACTTTGTGTAGAACCGGTTCATTGTGGGAAGTGTTCATTATATTTATATATCATGTACTGTATGGCCAGTAATTAAAGTACATAAAGCGGTAGTGGTTTAATGATACCATACTTATCAATACAGTCAGGGAATTGTACCCCTCAGTTACAATTGGTCCTTCGAGCCGGAGGGTAACTAGTGTAATATTAATATAGTGGTATTAATATTGACATGGCCTATGATGAACACTCCACAAAACGGTTCTCCTAAAGTAGATCGCCCGCAGCGTAGATGGCAGACACCTCAGTACTTAGAGGATTACGTTGCCAATATACTACCCAGCCTTCTACAGACGGTAAGCGCGGAAAAAGTAGATAGTAAAATTATGTCCGACCCTATCGCCCAGGCTACCCCGCCAATAGAGGCCCTAGTGGGTTCTAACGTAACTGACCAAGCTCACGGTAGGGACCAGGAGGGACCTGACACGACTTTACCCCCCGCCAAGACCGAAGAAGTAGTCCCCGGAGAGCCCCAGGATAAAGACAGCCCTCCAGGGATGGAACTCGACCCACTACAAGAAGGGACGAGCACCCCGGAGATGGATCTCCTCGACTCGCCACCGGAGAACAGATCCCCAACGAGCACTGCCGGAAGCCGATCGCCTCGAACGGCGTCTTCCCCCAGCGAGGCGGACAAGATGCTGGCGCAGGCACTCATCGCCACCCTGGCAGCCTCCACCGAACGCGATCGACTTCAAGCGCAACAGACGCGCGAGCGCGAACATTCTGCAACCGAGCGAGAGCGCTTCCAGGCGCAACAAAGGAGTGAAGACGACCGCATAAGACTGGAGACCAGACGCCTCCAGACGGAAGAGAACATTGAAAGAAGCCGCGCCGATGCACAGCACGCCGCCGCCAATGCACAGCGCGACGTCGCAAATGCACAGCTCCACGCCACCCATGCCAGCGCCAATGCCCAGCGCGACGCCGCCAACGCACAGCGCGACGCCGCCCAGGCCAGCGCCAATGCACAGCGTGACGCCGCCAATGCCCACCGCGAAGCAGCGCGCGACGCAGCCCATGCCCAGCGCGAGGCAGAGCGCGACCGGCTGCAGGCGCAGCTGATGGACAAATTGGTTGCCATGGCGACACCCCCTCTCTCCGCACGGAGCTCCCGGAGATCGTCACGACAAGGGTCTAGGACGCATTCCCCTACCCGACCAAGCGACCCGGGACCCCGCCAACAGGAGGATCCTGTCCACGTCTCCGAACCCCCTCCCCGGCCGGTCCATACGAGACCCAGCAACCGGGAAGAACCGGACCACGCCGAGAGACTGAACAGAAGACTCCAGGTCCTAGCAGAGGAAGAGGAGGAGGAAGAGGAGGAATGTCAAGCCGACCAGCAGCAACGTGCTCTGGACCAGGAGGCCCAGTACAGCCCCGACCAGCAGCAACGTACTCTGGACCAGGAGGCCCAGTACAGCCCAGAAGTCAGCCCCGAGGCACTGCGCTACAAACCCCCGACTCAACTCACGGGTGAGTTTGACGCACCGCCAGCCCAGAGGAACAGCACCTGGGTACCCGGCCCTTGGTACCCACCGAGTACCAGCCCAAGACGACACGTAAGAGGAGACTCGCCTAGGAGGCCTCTCCCCCAACGCTCACCGATGTGCCAGTCATCCATGGCATCGTACCTTGGCACACCGACGTTCCCGGACTTCACACACGAGAACAGAGCACAGTACACAGAGCTACGAATGTGCTTAGAGACAATGATGTCCGATGTAGTTGATGAACCGTACAAATATGCTATCCTACTGAAGCACCTCAAGGTGCCCCGAGCACACAATATAGCGCTGGCCTATGCCACCTCTACTACCCCATACACCGCGGCTCTAGCAGCACTCGACCAAAGATATGGACGCATATGGGACTACGTAATACAAGAGATAAGGCATATTGACCGCCTACCCCCAGCCACAGACAATCGCTCACTAGATGACCTGTCTATCAAGGTACAATCCCTGGTAGGGATGCTGGGGGCGCAAAGAGAAAAGGGTATGCACAAACTGTACGCGAACTCTAATGTCGAGAGGATTTTAGAGAAGCTTCCGCCCGCCCGACAAGAGCGCTTCAGGCGGCAAAGAGACCACCGTGATCCTAACGGTCCCGAACCATCCCTCCTAGACCTAGCCGACTTCCTGGCGAGAGAAGTCAACAGCCTACGGTTGGATACGTTCATGCGGAGCACACCAAGCTCCAGAGAGGGACCTAGGGGAGCAAACGATGGCCGCAGATTGGTGACCGTCATGCACCAATCAGAATCAGTACCGAGCAGCAAGAACCACAGTACCCCCTCGACGAAAGAGGACCAGTGGAAGATTGAGTGCCAGTACTGTGGGGGAGAACATCAGCTGTACCAATGCGACACTTTCGGGAAGCTGACCACGGACGAGGTGAGTCAGTGGATCAAGGACCACCGCCGCTGCTTCCGCTGCGCGCGCAGCCACCTAGCAGCTGAGTGCCGCTTGAAGAAGAAGTGCAGCAGGTGCGGTGGCACCCACTTAGAGGTCCTGCATGACATCAACAGGCGTCAGCCAGGACAACAGAGTGGGCCCGCCGCGGTAATGTACCATGCCGAGGCGGTGGCACCAGTACCGAAGAGCCACCAGACCGCTCCCTACTGTACCTACTGCGACGGCGGACACTGGCTGGCACAGTGCGCCGAATATAAGACACTGAACCCCGTCCAAGTTGACCAGTGGCGTGAGGCGGCCCAGGCGGGTACCGCTTACTGCGCAGGGGCGGCCCAGGCGGGCGCCGCTTACCGCGCAGCACGGTGCGGAGCCCACCAGAAGATCCAAGGCAACCGACCAACAGGAGTGCTCCACATTGACCAGCATAGCGGGACCCCCCGAGTGCTCCTCAAAGTGGTCAGAGTGCTCCTGAGCTACGAGGACAAGGTCCTGGACACTTACGCCGTCCTGGACGATGGGTCTGAAAAGACTCTCCTCCTCGCTTCCGCAGCAGCCCAGTTGGGCCTGCGGGGTGTCAAAGATACCATGACCATACGCACCATCAGAAGGGACCAGAAGACCATAAAAGGTGAAAAGGTCTCCTTCAAGATAGCAGCGGTGGACCAGCCCGAGAAGCAGTATAGTATAACCAACGTCTTCACCAGCCACGACATAGGCTTGACTCAGTACACCTACCCCATCCCACAGCTGATGGCTAAGTATGTGCACCTACGTCAACTACCTATACCGCTTATCGACGGCGCCACACCGACCCTGCTCATCGGCTCCGACCACGCGGACCTCATTCTCCCAATTGAGGCGGCCCACATCGGACCCAAAGGATGCCCAGTCGCGGTTCAGACCCGACTGGGATGGACGCTCCAGGGCCCCCTCTACGGACTTGACAGTCAACCCACGTCTACAAGCTGCCTACACACAAAGGCGAGCGACACCGGCCACTCCCTCGTACAGCAGAGGCTATTGACATTAAGCGAGAGGCCCGTGAGAGAACCGTGGGCACCAGAGGGAGTTCGGAACTCCACCCCCCTCAGCTGCGCTCCAGACGTAGCTGACCTCGAACCCAGCACCCCAAGCGACTCCTTGACGGGGCGGCCGGGACCGGCCCCTCCTCAGACGGGGTACAGAGCAAACAAGAGAAACAGACGGAGGAGGAGGAGGCACAGCCAAGCACAGATCAAAGCAGTCTCAGGCCCGCCTCCTCCTAAGCCCCCCTTCATCCCGTCCAGTCGTCATGACCATAGACCAGTCACTACCCCGAGCTGCGTGGCCGGCCGGCCGCGTAAGCAAAGTGACCACTGGTGCCGACGGAAAGGTCAGAGTGGCAGAAGTGCTCGGCCAAGGGCGGACATACAACCGACCCGTGGCGAGGCTGATAGAGTCGCCAAGGCTCCCCGACTCGCTTAATGACGACCATGACCCCATGACTTTGTGAACTGCCCGACCCCTCACAACAGACATTGAGTAGTGGACAGTGCGGTTAATCTGTCTCTGCTTAGCTAATTAGGTGGGACTAATTAGGGGGCGGCTGTTACAAAGGATCAGATTAAACCGAATATATATATTTATTGATTGATATATATTGCATAGTATTTGTATATCGTTTGATATCCCTTGTATATTCCTTGTACATATACACGGAATATCCCTTTAGCCTATTACAGACCATAATATTTCATTCTCCTATTGGACAGCGGTCCACAGGCGCCAGAGCCGTGCCTCCGGAGTCAGGTTCAAGGCCACCGACAAGACATGTCTGAACATGCCCGGCCTTGCCCAGGGATACGAGACAGAAATGTCGTTGGCACTAGTTTGTTCACCGTGCGTATAAATACGGCGCAGGTGAATACAGAAGCACTTAGTCTTAGTCTTACTTAGTCAGAAGTCAAGAGTTACCCAATAAGTTGAAGCCTCACCCACGATACAACGTGCGGTGAAGTATGGCCTGTTTGGCCCCAGAATAGAGCATTGAGACCGCGTGCGAATTAATAACTGAATTGTCAGAGTTTGGCGCTATACCGTCGAGCGCGACATATTTCTATTAAGTCAGTGATAGTTTATTTGTGTATAGTGTATCGTGCGGCTAAAGTTCTACAGTGACCAGCATCCCCAACGCTTCCTCGTATTAGCTAGAGTTCTTATCCAGGCTGGGCTGCTTTCATGGCGCTTTCACCCGAGGAGACCTAGACGAGAACCGTGTGGACATGTACACTGGATTAATCTACCCGACGACTACATAGCCCTTTGCGGCTGGAATATATTTGCTTTGGTCCTGTGATTTATGGAGCGGAGAATCGCCGACGCCTGCACGTGTTGGATTTACCCCGCGAGGAGCCAAGTCGAGTCGGCGCCTCAGAGAGCCTGAGGCCGGCTAGCTTTCTTCACTGTGGAGCTACAGTCTACGGAGAACAGCTGTATTCGTCTGTGGATCAAGAGGCTATTGCACCGTCTCCTGTACTTGGAGTCTCCTTAGTCATCGTTGACCAGACTCTCTACTACCGACAGATCTTCTACCCCTGCTGGCTTACAACCAGGGGGACCCTTCCAGTATCTCCCGCTATATTACTAGTGTACCATAGATATAATTCCCTAAGATTCAGGTTGTATAATTACCTCCTGCGTAACCAGAGAATGGACATTCATTGTTGATTTGCCTACGCACATTCCTTTGCCTTACAAGTGCATTCAAAGTATAATAGAGAAGTATTATGTACCTTTTGCTGCAATAAATACTTAAAGACAACTTTGTGTAGAACCGGTTCATTGTGGGAAGTGTTCATTATATTTATATATCATGTACTGTATGGCCAGTAATTAAAGTACATAAAGCGGTAGTGGTTTAATGATACCATACTTATCAATACAGTCAGGGAATTGTACCCCTCAGTTACAGGATGGATGAATGGATGATTGAAGGAAGGAAGGATGGATGGATGATGTATGGATGGATGGATGAATGGTTGATGTATGTACTGTATATATGTGGGGAGGGATGATGGATGGATGGATGATGGATGGATGAATGGTTGATGTATGCATATATGTATGTACAGTATGTAGGGAGGGATGATGGCTGGTTGATGTATGTATGTATGTATGGATGATTGATAAATGACACAGGGCAGAGACAGAGAGAAAGGTGAGAGGTCGCTGTGGATGGATGAATCCTCCTGCAGAGGTCAGAGGTCAGTGAATGACACAGATGTGGCTGTGGAGAAATGGAGGGAATGAGAGAAAAAGAAAGAGAGGAATAACCCTCTTCTCCTCTTCCCACCTTCTATCCAACGTGGAGGGAATGAGGAAGACACGTCACCATGGCAACATAAACACCCCAAAGACACCATGCAACACCTGGTGTCAACAACAATGATACGCTTCAATAACAAACACCTGCCACATTAACACATCCATGTCGATGCAGAGACATATTCAACATGTGAGACCATATGTTAAACAGGTGGACGTATGCAGGCGTGCGTGTGTGTGTGCGTGTGCGTGTGCGTGTGTGTGTGTGGCATGGATTCTGACGGTGGAAACAGAAGGATGGTCGATGCTCAGCTAGACTGCATGCAGACTAATGACTAGAACAATAAGAGGATGACACAACTGAAAGAAAAGAACAGATATATATATAGATACAGTAGATAGATAGATAGATAGATAGATAGATAGATAGATAGATAGATAGATAGATAGATAGATAGATAGATAAGACAGAGGAAAAAGAGAGAGAGGGGGAGATGTATGAGGAGACCCAGAGAGACATCTAGAGACAGAAAGAAATAATGAGACAGATTAATAAATGAGGGAGAAAGAGCAGGACTGATATAAAGTTAAAGAGTGATCGAGATAACAAAGAGTGAAGACAGAGAGTGAGAGTGAGAGTGAGAGAGAGAGAGAGAGAGAGAGAGTGTCCATACCCCAGAGTTTAGCAGGTCTGGTGTGGATAGAGAGGTCAGACCACCAGGACCACTCTCCTAATGAAACAAACCACAGGTTGACATGCAATAAAAACAACACTTCTGTAAAAACATTAGGCATTTGAAATAAGACAGACAGTGACACTAACCACCCAGCGGCACGCAATGCACACTTCAAACTAAAGTTACAGTGTCAGTTACAACAGCCAATCACATTTCAAATAGACAGCCGTGACAGCAAATTAACCAGTATTGGCACACACACTGTGAGGTTAGGTGTTAGTTACCTAAAAGAATATTGGCACATGTGCACTTAAAATAAAGACGTGGCCTAACGCTCCAATTCATGATTTTTAGATGCGAAGTACCTCTATGGCAACTGGTCACTAACTCACTCAATCGCTTGCGCTCATTCACTCACACTTAGGCACTCTGCCCCTAGTGGCTGCTCACCTGCATGGCACTTTTTGTAAGACCTGTTAAATCTAATGTGAGAACGCTCACGTACAATTTTGAAAGGTTTGATTTGTACGTGGAAAATATACTTTCTGGAATTTTTATTTTTTTTTATTATCTTTCTTCCCCTCCTTTTTTCCGATTTTTCTCCCATCCCACCCTTCCTGGTTGTTGCGTACTTTCCCCTACTGTTGGTCCGGGAGACCGGAGACTGTCACATGCTTTCCTCCGACGCATGTGCAGCCTGGGGCAGGCCAACCTGGCCGCGCAGGTTCTCACCGGGGAGAGTGTAGCGTGTGGGAGGCCACACTATCTCTCCTTAGTTCCAACCCTTGCTGAGCAGGCGCCCCGACCGAACTGTAGGGGTCGCTGTCCACAACGCCCAGGACCCACCCTTCAGCTTTCCCACCCTCTGATACAGCCAATTGTATCAGTGTGAGAGGCCAGCCAAGCTGATAGCAACGCCGGGAGCTGGATTCGAACAGGCGAATCCAGTGTCTCCCGGTGTTGGTGACGAACGTAATCTCCGTGCGCCACCTGCCCCCCCCCCCCCCCCAAGATCTGGAATTTTCTTAATCCTTTAGATTAGAAAATCGGGAATATAGCTCTGTTCTACTCCTAATGGCCCATATTCACAAAGCTTCCCAGAATAGGAATACTAATCTGAGGTCAGTAACCAGGAACACTTTTCTTCATTACCTTATTCAAACTAACAGACTGAAGCTGATCCTAGATCAGTAACCAGGAACACTTTTCTTCATTACCTTATTCAAACTAACAGACTGAAGCTGATCCTAGATCAGTAACCAGGAACACTTGTCTTCATTACCTTATTCAAACTAACAGACTGAAACTGACTCTAGATCAGTGGCCAGGAACAATTTTCCTCATGACCTAATTCAAAACTAACAGACTCTAATCTGACTCTAGATCAGTACTCACCACTTTGAGAGGCTTTGTGACTATGGACCAATGTTTACAAATATTACCAAAGTAAACACATGTACTACTGGCCTGCAGTGGAAACCAGGCTAGTGAGGACAATATGATCCTGGTTTATTACCAGAGGGCTAAATCTGATGCCGTGGTGAGCCAGTAGGGGGCGCTAGTCTCACCAGATGCTACAGCCTGCCCTGGCAAAACCAACCCTGGTCCGACTCTACTCTTAATCCCTCTCTCATTCTGTCTGCCTGTTTGTTCCTCTTGCTCTGTTTGTTCCTCTTGCTCTCAGTCTCACTCACTCACTCTCTCTACCCCCCCCCCCCTCTCTCTCTCTCTCTCTCTCTCTCTCTCTCTCTCTCTCTCTCTCTTTGTTTCTCTCCTTTCTATTTATTCACTGACTGACTGACTGACTTAGCGGGCAAATGGACTGATTGGTTGGTTGGTTGGCTGGCTGGCTGACAAACCAGATTATTAGCTGGCTAACTGGCTACAGCTAACGGACCGACTTACAACCTGACTGACTGACTAATGACAAAGAACAGCGATGTGGCGTCTGGGACACCCCCACAGCACCCAGACAAAAAGTCTAGTATGTTAGAATTATTTTTTCTTTTCAATTCCTGCGACGTGTTCTTTGACTTTGGACAAAAATAAACAAAAGTCAGAACCCCCCCTCCTCCCCCGCCGGGGCCAGAACCAAACCCCTCCTCCCCCACCGGGCCCAGAACAAACCCCCCTCCTCCCCTGCTGGGCCCTGGTGGACTTCGAGCCAAGGCAGCATGCGGCGATGTGTCGAGGGACAAACTCATAGAGCTTCCGGTCTCCTGGCCAAGACACAGCGAGATGTTATGATGCTATGATAACCTGATCTGACACAGTGGCCACAGTGAAAACAGTGTAGTCTTGATACCGGCATAATAATAAACTGTGTGGGTATCAAACAAAAAAGACTGTCAGGCTTCAAAACTGTAGGACCCAGGCCCAGAACTGCACCCTGAGAGAGAGGGAACTGCGCCCTGAGAGGGAGGTTTGCCCTGAGTGGGAGGTTCGAAGGGTCAAAGTGGGTATAAAACAGGAGGAAAGACTGTCAAGTTTTAAACTGTGGATACCAAACAGAGAAGGTAAAGACGACTTTGAACTGTTGAACAGTATTCCAGAACTATTTTATTGCACTGTAAATTTTTTTTTGATTTTATATGTCTGCACTTTATGTGCACTATTTTACTCTGTCTATTCTATCTTACTCTTTTTATTATTGTCTATTTAAAGCTGAATCAAACCATAAACAAGGTGGCCTGTTGGGATGTTAGATCGTAATGTGAAAAACTGTGATTATGTCTGCACTTTATGTGCTCATTTTATGCCTGTCTTTTTTCTGTTGTGAAGCACTTTGAGCTGCAGTTTCTGTATGAAAGGTGTAGGGCTGAACGATTAATCGATTTTAAATCGAAATTTGAAATGATGCAATTAGCAAATCGCAAAAAATAATACTTTTTTTTTTTAACCAAGAAGTCCCATTGAGATACAAGATCTCCTTTGCAAGTTGTTGTTATTGTTGTAGGAACGGTTTGGGAGAGGGAGGTAAGGGGTTTTAGATTGTGTGTTGTGAAGTTTAGACTTCAGAGAGGGAGAGTAAAGTACAGAAGAAAAAGGTACCGTTGGGTACCGGTGTCGATTCCCAGGTAAAAAGAAACATTTTCAGGCTCGGTGTCCCGAACAGACCCAAGCCGCATTTTACAATAAACCTCTGTGGGGCTGCTTAATTTTTTTTATTATTATTATAATCGCAAATTTAATAGCAATCACAATATCTGTCAGAAAAATCACAATTAGATTATTTCCCAAAATCGTGCAGCCCTAGAAAGGTGCTATACAAATAAAGTTTATTATTATTATAATACTGATGTCACTTCAGCATTTACCATAGATTTATTTATATAGACACAATCACCACAGAGCCTGAGAGAAACACTTCATCACGTAGAACAATCACCACAGAGCCTGAGAGAAACACTTTATCACGTAGAACAATCACCACAGAGCCTGAGAGAAACACTTTATCACGTAGAACAATCACCACAGAGCCTGAGAGAAACACTTTATCACGTAGAACAATCACCACAGAGCCTTAGAGAAACACTTTATCACGTAGAACAATCACCACAGAGCCTGAGAGAAACACTTTATCACGTAGAACAATCACCACAGAGCCTGAGAGAAACACTTTATCACGTAGAACAATCACCACAGAGCCTTAGAGAAACACTTTATCACGTAGAACAATCACCACAGAGCCTGAGAGAAACACTTTATCATGTAGAACAATCACCACAGAGCCTTAGAGAAACACTTTATCACGTAGAACAATCACCACAGAGCCTGAGAGAAACACTTTATCACGTAGAACAATCACCACAGAGCCTGAGAGAAACACTTTATCACGTAGAACAATCACCACAGAGCCTGAGAGAAACACTTTATCACGTAGAACAATCACCAGAGAGCCTGAGAGAAACACTTTATCATGTAGAACAATCACCACAGAGCCTGAGAAACACTTTATCACGTAGAACAATCACCACAGAGCCTGAGAGAAACACTTTATCACGTAGAACAATCACCACAGAGCCTGAGAGAAACACTTTATCACGTAGAACAATCACTACAGAGCCTGAGAGAAACACTTTATCACGTAGAACAATCACCACAGAGCCTGAGAAACACTTTATCACGTAGAACAATCACCACAGAGCCTTAGAGAAACACTTTATCAAGCGAAATAGTCTCTTTATACAGACCTAATCAAAGTGAAATAGTCATTTATATAGACCTAATCAGATAGAGAGATAGATACTTTATTCATCCCCTTGTGGAAATTCAGGCAATCAAAGTTAAATAGTCTCTTTAGACCTAATCAAAGTGAAATAGTCTCTTTATACAGACCTAATAAAAGTGAAATAGTCTCTGTGTAGATCTTTATATGAACTCTTAAATAATGAACAGAATTGCTTCTGTTCCCTTTAGGATTGACATGAACAAAAACAAAGTGTCAGTCACGTGAGGCTTCATAAAGCACAATAAATACAAATGAAAAAAGCAATAAATAAAACAGTGCCTTCACTTTAAACGTGCATTGATCAAACTAAACAAACAACCATATCAAATCAAAGTGAAGACATGAATTACAGTCTAGCGGAAATAGCCCCTGTGGTCTAAGCCTCAACACAAATTAACATACCTGGGGGCTGGGACTGATATGAGGCCCAACCTGCTTTAGGTTGTGTGAAAGAAAGAAAGACCAACGTGTCCACATTCTTTGGCAACAGGGACTTTCTCGTTTGGCTCACAATAAAGCCAGCTTTCAAAACAATGTGCTCTGAAGGGGTTGAGATGGTAGGGATGCAAAGCCATCGCGTGGCTACAGTCGCCAGCCGCGGATAACGGTCCGCATTTTGTCTCCGTCGCTCATTAGGACTGGAAGTAGTAGTAGTAGTAGAAGAAGAAGTACTACTAGTAGTTGTAGAAGCAGTAGAAGAAATGAGATGAAAATAAAATAGGTACAGTAGATGTTTTGTGAAAGTTCTAAATATCCTTGTTTGAGAAGAACCGATGGATGTTGATTCATAATAAATAGTGTCGATTCATAATCAATAATGTTGATTCATAATGAATACTGTTGGGGTTTCTATTTCAATAAGCAAATGCTTATTTCCTGGGTTAATTCTTATTTTTGGATGGGGTAAAAAAAAATTAAGAAAAAGAAAAAAGGGAACTGAATACTGATGTTGGTGTCAATTACCATGGCAACGCTTGAAGCTCGGGAAGCATTTGGGTCAGACACTAGCTACTCCGGATAGTCTGCATGGCTTTAGCTAAACAGGAAGGAAAGCTGATCGCATAGTTATCTGCTGTATGTTAGTTTGGACACAGAGATACTATCAGCTAGCCAGCAGGTTCTACAGGTATGCAGGTAGGTCCTGCCACTCCTCAATGTCTCAATAGTTTTTTGTGGGCAGCCCACTGCCCTCAGCACTTTGTCTTTCATTGAGACAGTGGGAAGGCTGAGAGGGGGACAGAGTAGGGGAGACACATGAGAGAAGGTTCTTTATTGATACAGTAGGAAGGCTGAGAGGGAGACAGAGTAGGGGAGACACAGGAGAGAAGGTTCTTTATTGAGACAGTAGGAAGGCTGAGAGGGAGACAGAGTAGGGGAGACACAGGAGGGGTTCTTTATTGAGACAGTGGGAAGGCTGAAAGGGAGACAGAGTAGGGGAGACACAGGAGATAATGTTCTTTGTTGAGACAGTAGGAAGGCTGAGAGGGAAACAGAGTAGGTGAGACACAGGAGAGAATGTTCTTTGTTGAGACAGTAGGAAGGCTGAGAGGGAAACAGAGTAGGGGAGACACAGGAGAGAATGTTCTTTGTTGAGACAGTAGGAAGGCTGAGAGGGAGACAGAGTAGGGGAGACACAGGAGATAATGTTCTTTGTTGAGACAGTAGGAAGGCTGAGAGGGAGACAGCGTAGGGGAGACACATGAGAGAATGTCCTTTATTGAGACAGTAGGAAGGCTGAGAGGGAAACAGAGTAGGGGAGACACAGGAGAGAATGTTCTTTGTTGAGACAGTAGGAAGGCTGAGGGGGAGACAGAGTAGGGGAGACACAGGAGAGAAGGTTCTTTATTGAGACAGTAGGAAGGCTGAGAGGGAAACAGAGTAGGGGAGACACAGGAGAGAAGGGAGACAGGGGTCATAACCACCAAACCATCCCCAAGGCACCCTCTCACTATCTTTGATGAAGACACTACCTGCCAAAACATGGTGTGCTTGAACTTTAAAAAATGGTTCTGTATGAAATAGGCATTCACTAAAAGTGTAATTGTTTTCAAACAACGGCTGTATTGAAAAATAGTTTGCCATGCAGTTAGGTAGGTAGGTAGGTAGGTAAGTAGGCATGTTGACAGTATTGCAATGCTATATCTCTGTATCCTGTACTTTTATGCCAAGTCATCATTGTTTGACATCATAGTGTCAGGATAATATGATACAAATCTGGTAAGAGATACTTCCTTCCTATACTAGATTACAGGTATGTGTGATACAGATCTATGTGTGTTACATAGTTGGGTCAAGTAAAGAAAAGAAACGTAACTGGTTGGAAGCTGATTGGAAATCAGCAGCAGATAGTTATGACAAATGCATCTTACTCCTGACGCCCTAAAAAGAACAAGCCCTACTTTTCTATGTAAGCCCTGTCACATATACAGTATCATCATAGCACTGTTCATAGTACTGCAGTAGTAGTAGTAGTAGAAGCAGTAGTAGTAGAAGCAGTAGTAGTAGTAGTAGTAGTAGTAGAAGCAGTAGTAGTAGTAGTAGTAGAAGCAGTAGTAGTAGTATAGTAGAAGCAGTAGTAGTAGTAGAAGTAGTAGTAGTATAGTAGTAGAAGCAGTAGCAGTAGTAGAAGTAGTAGTAGAAGTAGTAGTATAGTAGAAGTAGTAGTAGAAGTATAGTAGTAGTAGCAGTAGTAGTAGTAGTAGTAGTAGTATAGTAGAAGCAGTAGTAGTATAGTAGTAGAAGTAGAAGTATAGTAGTAGTAGTAGTAGTAGTAGTAGTAGTAGTAGTAGTAGTAGTAGTAGTAGTAAATCAAATCAAATTTATTTGTAAGGCCCGACAACACACGTTAATGTCCCCATGGGCCGTACATGTCTTCTTTAAACAAGTCAAGAAGAAACATAACAATAAGTCAAGAACAGAACAAGAACACCATAAGGTCCAACAAATTTAAAATAAATGCAAATAAATGAAAGAATGCAAGCACTCCCAGACATACCCCACGCGAAGGTAAGGAAAAACTCACTAAAACCTAACAATAGGGAAAAAATGCTCCACAGGCAGTGTGGAGGAGAGAAACCTTAGAAGGGGCCATTCAAGGGGGGATCTCCCTTCTTAGATGTCTAGTAGTGTTGCAGACTAACAGTTGGTAAGCATGCACTCAAGTGTGTAGTGAAACACAGATGAGTGCATGCAATAGCAACTGAACATTTAGTATTTAGTGTATTTAGTAGTAGTATAGTAGTAGAAGCAGTAGTAGTAGTAGTAGAAGTAGTAGTAATTAGTAGAAGTAGTAGTAGTAGTAGTAGTAGTAGTACTAGCAGACGTTTATTTGTCTCGTATAAAGTACAGGTATGCTTGGTTCATGATACACATACAGCTCATTATAGTCATATTCCACAATTATTACATTTGGTAGTAATAATGGTAAAGTCACAACAACATGCGCATTTGTTGATACATGCAGGACTAGTCTTCAGACAGATGCATGTGTATCTCTGCTGCCATGTTAGTAGTAGTAGTAGTAGTAGTAGTAGTAGTAGTAGTAGTAGTAGTAGTAGTAGTAGTAGTAGTAGTAGTAGTAGTAGTAAGTAGTAGTAGTAGTAGTAGTAAGTAGTGTAGGACGTATATTAGCAGTAGAACTGTCAGGCTTTGAAGTTCAACATTTCTCTCTAGTGCTAATGGTGCCAACGACCACAACTATGAAGCAAGAAAACACAGGCATCTGTCTGTGGTGAACATGCGCTGAGAGGAAGTTGAAGTCAGTGAAACAGTCAGCAGGTTAAAAGAGAAGTAGACGGATCAGATGTCTTGTAATGAATAACCAGGGGAGAATGTTTCTCTCCTTTCTCCAGAGACAGAAAGCTCAAATCACCTGCTCTACTGCACACCAGGGTAAGACATTAACAGGGGCTCAGAGGAGAAATTATCCTCAAGATTCATAAAATGCCCCTGAAATCACTGAAAAGTATCACAGTATTTCCAAAAAGGCATCATGGGATTTCCATATTTCTTTGGTAACTAACATGATGGTAGACAATTATGGAAATACCATGATATATTATCATCAGCATCGTGGTTGAAATTGGATTATAGTATGGTATTATTTAAGTATAAAAGTGAGGTCATTGTGATACGTAACGCTTACAGTACCATGGTAAATTATTTATACAATGGCCAATAGCATAGTAAAACCTGAGATTACCATGCAACTACCATGATACTGTGTTCTGTACAGGATTATATATGGGCAGCTCCTGAGCCTGTGAACAAGTACATTCAGTCAATCTTCCCTGTGTAAATACATGTATGAGAGAGAGAGCGAGAGAGAGAGAGAGAGACATCAGGACAAAGTGTTCACAACAGTACACTGCAAATAGGCCTGGATGGATGGCTTCTAGCTTTTTCCTCATCCTCCTCTCAGCCACCACCTCAGATTAGCCGGCTCACCACCCACTACTGAGCCAGCCTTCTTCGCCAGCTTGTTCAGCTTGCTGGAGTCCCTCAAGCTGATGTTGCCCCCCCAGCACACCAATGTATTCTATGTTAGTGTAGTGTACTCTATGTTAGTGTTAGTGTTAGTGTAGTGTATTCTATGTTAGTGTAGTGTATTCTATGTTAGTTTTAGTATAGTGTATTCTATGTTAGTGTTAGTGTGTGTATTCTATGTTAGTGTAGTGTATTCTATGTTAGTGTTAGTGTATTCTATGTTAGTGTATGTATTCTATGTTAGTATAGTGTACTCTATGTTAGTGTAGTGTATTCTAGGTTAGTGTTAGTGTATATTCTATGTTAGTGTAGTGTATTCTATGTTAGTGTGTAGTGTATTCTATGTTAGTGTTAGTATAGTGTATTCTATGTTAGTGTAGTGTATTCTATGTTAGTGTAGTGTATTCTATGTTAGTGTTAGTGTGTAGTGTATTCTATGTTAGTGTAGTGTATTCTATGTTAGTGTTAGTGTGTAGTGTATTCTATGTTAGTGTTAGTATAGTGTATTCTATGTTAGTGTAGTGTATTCTATGTTCGTGTTAGTGTAGTGTTAGTGTATTCTGTTAGTGTAGTGTATTCTATGTTAGTGTTAGTGTAGTGTATTCTATGTTAGTGTTAGTATAGTGTATTATATGTTAGTATAGTGGATCTAATGGGACTGACCTGCTTGATGGTCTTTGAGTCTTTGGTGGGACTCTCTCTCAGGGGAATTTTACCAAACAGCTTCCAGCCGGGCGCGCTCTGGCTCGCCACCCTCTGCTTCCTAGAGAACAGGCCCCTGGAGAGAGAGAGAGAGAGAAAGAGAGAGAGAGAGAGAGAGAGAGAGACGCGCGCGCGCGCACACACACACACACACACAAGGGAAGGGGGAAGCAGGACACACACACACACACACACACAAGGGAAGGGGGAAGCAGGATATCAGTCAAAAGCAAAAAAGGATTCGGAAACGTCATTGTCCATAAGCAAAGCCATTTCTGCAAACAAACGATTACATTCCCCCCTTGCAGCAGTATTACAAAAGTATAAAAGAAAGTTATCACCACGACAATTCCAAGATAAGTATATACAAATAAATGGCATATCACATTGTAATTTGTACTGGGAAATTAAACACTGTCAAATACAGTTATATTGTCAAAATGAAGAAAGATTTTGTAAATATGATATTTTATCCATATGGCCCAGGCCTGATTCTCGTGGATTCTCATCGACCCCCAGATGTATTATAGACCATGGACCCCCATTACATAGCATTCTGTCCGAGGGACCCAGAAGATATATGGTACAGCTTTAGTTCAGAATTAAATGACTAGAAGTCATTTTGTACACATTCTCCTATGAGAAGAATAGTCCTTTTTACACATTCTCCTATGAGAATAGTCATTTGAGAACCCAGAATGGCACAGAACACTGGATGTGAGGGTTTAGACCGATCTTAAGACCTAGGCATAACAAAAAATATTGTTTGTTTCCTGTTGGTTGTCAGTTAAGGCCATGGGTAGGTAGGGAATTTATTTTATTAAAAAAAAATGTATTCTTTCCCACGGCGACTATAGATAGGGAATTTCTTTATTTAATTAAAATGTTTACAACAACATGGATGCATGTACTCTGCCAGCATGTTTAATATCCATAATACTAAAGGTTTGACTAAGATTTCTATGAAACTTTATTGTAAAAAATAAAATAATTTTTTTTAATCTTTTATTTTTATTTTTAAACTCATAAAATAAATTGGGTCGCACCTAAATCGGCAGGGTCGGTCGGCAACCGGAACCAAACCATTATTTTTGTTAGGCCCTATGACAAATACGACGGTTCAATTACTTTATCTAAATCCAATCAATATTCCTAATGCCGTTTCAATGTAAGGTTATAAAAATAAACATATAAACATTCATATAATAATACAATAACATAAATATACAGCTAAGCCCTATTGTATTCTGAAATGTAGACTTTAACAGTGTAGGCAACTAAGCCAATAGAAATAAGGTATAACTCATGAGTGCTTTGGCTCCTATAGGAGTCCTTGAGCTTTTAGTTTGTTTTAGTATTACGCTACATTTAATAATGTAATTTATCAGCTATCTGTGATAGTGCAGATGTTTCTGCACTCCCTGCAAGAAGAATCACATATTAGTTGTTTCTCATGAGTGGGATTCATCCAAAAACTGAGATAAGAGTGTTCTTCATTACTGGAAGAGATTCACTCGGAGGCGCTTTAACAATGGATCACTAGAAGGCTTGCCAGGGGCAAGGTCATCTCTTTAGACTGAGGAATTTAATACCAATGCTTCAGTTGCTTGAAGGTATGTGTGAACCCCCTCCCCCCCGAACAGTCAGTTTTCCAAACACCCCACCCCACACATCAATCTCCACCACGTCAATCCCCACCACATCCCTATCCAAGACACACACCCTGTACAGACCCAAATGGAGTAGAGACCAAAACAAACAGAACACATGGACTTACTTTACCGAAGCCTTCTGCCAAATCACCCGTGACAACAAATGCATTCAGCAAAACTGATAGTGATGACAGTCACACATTTAGAATGATGACAGACACACATTTAGAATGATGACAACACACGGATTCATAACAATCTCCTTCCCTCAGCAAAACCCCTCTGATGAGTCAATTTATTGGGAAATCTGTGTTTCCAAAAACACTGACTTTATTGCGTCAACCACTCATAAATGACCTTTACTAAACTAGTACAATAACACACGAACAGAACAGCACTTCCACGCACACAGCAAGGGGAGCAACAACCTCAATACATTAAATAAATACAAATACAAATACAGAATTAAAAAGAAATCTGAAAATCTTTTACATTCAATACAATGTATGGAAATGTAAAAGTGTATTGTTGATTCTCCTTCTCTTCCCCAGATCTCTCATTTAGACATCTGCCTGCATCCAGTCAGCACAGAGTGGGAGGGAAGCGTACACTAGTATACACACTTGTACATCTGCCTGCATCCAGTCAGCACAGAGTGGGAAGGAAGGGTACGTTGTACACACTGTCTGCATCCAGTCAGGAAGTTGCATTGTTCATTTCAATACCTGTAATATTACAGTAGTCCACACACACATGTGCATTCAGTTAAGTTGGAATATGACTGTAATACAAACAGTTCAGTTTGTCAGGTACATGCAACACAGATTACAGTGTTTACATCTGTCTGCTTGAGAAAATACCATATTTGCAATAAAAATGATTGAAGTGAGATGAACAGACTGAACTTTATTTTATTAGATAAAACATGTTGACAAAGTTTTACTTTGCAGTTGAAAAAAGGTAATAAATTAAATTTGATCCAAAAAAAATTATAATAATAATTCCCGCAATACTCAGCTTATCGCGATATATTTAGTATCACGATAGTATCGTATCGTGACGCAAGTATCGCGATAGTATCGATTCGTGAGGTCTCTGGCGATTCCCACCCCTAGTACGTTGTACACACTAACTGTCTGCATCCAGTCAGCACAGAGTAGGAGGGAAGGGTATGCCAGTGTTGTAGTCCTGGAGTGATTTTCAGGACTCGTGACTCGACTTGGACGTGAGCACTGATGACTCGAACTTGGACTTGGACTCGAGCATTGACTGCATTCGGACTCGGAAGGTGCAGACAAGGACTCGGACTTGATAAATAGTTATTTATTAAAACAAAAAATGTAATAGGCCCTAATCATTTGGCTAGATATGGATGGCTAGTGCATTTGTTTGGCTATTGTGTCACAAAGTAAATAAACTCCCTTTGAAATGGTGACCGCTGTGCGCTGTGTCATTTATGTTTAATGTTGACCTTTTTTTATTTGTAGTCAGCTCTTTGACTGCCAGAGTGGACTAGTGGACTTGGTGACTTGGACTCGGACTCAGACTAGGGTAATGGGGACTCGACTCAGACTCTTCTTTGGTGACTCGAACTTGAACTCGAACACTGGGGACTCGAGACTCGACTCGGACTCGAGATTTAGTGACTCGACTACAACACTGGGGTACGCTATACACACTCATACATAAAATGTTTGTCTTGGTTATATACAATTAGAGCTGTGTGGTATGAATACATTTGAACAAATAAAGAATCAAAAATGGGGTCGTGAGAAGTCATTTTCAGTTGTTTTCGCGTTCACTAATATTTTCTGGACTGCTTTAGACCATAGAAATAACATGCATGAAAGTGGGTGGTGTTGTTGTTCCACTCTAATGTTCTTCCACAAATGAATGCAGTCAAGTATTCTAGTGAGTGAGTGAGTGAGTGAGTGAGTGACATTTGAAGGATTTATTTTTTAAATAAATCAAACAAACAACTGAAGTCTTTGTCGACTTACATCCTTATGGCCATTTAGTTGAGCAGCAGACTAAGATAGAGACAACTCTAGTGGAGAGTTCCTACTCAGTGCGTGACAGGGTTAGCTTTCCGACAGGCCGCTGTCTCAACCTGTTCCTTTAAATGTTGAATGAAGGACAGAGACACGTATGGAGGTGTGGAGTTACAACACTAAGACACACTCACCAATGCACACATACATACACACTCACCAACACACAGACACACTCACCAATACACACACATACAGTACATACTCACCAATACACACACATACATACTCACCAATACACACACTCACCAACGCACACATACATACTCACCAATACAAATAGACTGATCCTAGATCAGTGCTCGCCTCCTACCCTAGAAGTGTGCAAGATATGAGTTCTTAAGGTTAAGCAAAGTACAGTATATCTGCACTGACTGCACAACAGCATGCCGCTCCAAAACAATTATTAATTCATAGTTAAAAAGCAAGGTTGCTTGCCACCTCACTTGGTGTTCATCAGATGTGTGACACCTGGAAGAGAACACCTTACGTCACTTAGATCTGAACTATTAAAAGTCATGGAGCAGCATATTGTCTGAACTATTAAAGGTCATGGAGCAGCATGTTGTTGTCTGAACTATTAAAAGTCTTAGAGCAGCATGTTGTTGTCTGAAAGTGTATCCCTCTCAGTGTAAATACTGTATGTTAGATCTCTCTCAGTGTAAATACTGTATGTTAGATCTCTCTCAGTGTAAATACTGTATGTTAGATCTCTCAGTGTAAATACTGTATGTTAGATCTCTCAGTGTAAATACTGTATGTTAGATCTCTCTCAGTGTAAATACTGTATGTTAGATCTCTCTCAGTGTTTATACTGTATGTTAGATCTCTCTCAGTGTAAATACTGTATGTTAGATCTCTCTCAGTGTAAATACTGTATGTTAGATCTCTCTCAGTGTAATACTGTATGTTAGATCTCTCTCAGTGTAAATACTGTATGTTAGATCTCTCTCAGTGTAAATACTGTATGTTAGATCTCTCTCAGTGTAAATACTGTATGTTAGATCTCTCTCAGTGTAAATACTGTATGTTAGATCTCTCTCAGTGTAATACTGTATGTTAGATCTCTCTCAGTGTAAATACTGTATGTTAGATCTCTCTCAGTGTAATACTGTATGTTAGATCTCTCTCAGTGTAAATACTGTATGTTAGATCTCTCTGTGTGTTTATACTGTATGTAGATCTCTCAGTGTAAATACTGTATGTTAGATCTCTCTCAGTGTAAATACTGTATGTTAGATCTCTCAGTGTAAATACTGTATGTTAGATCTCTCTCAGTGTAAATACTATATGTTAGATCTCTCAGTAAGTAAATACTGTATGTTAGATCTCTCAGTGTAAATACTGTATGTTAGATCTCTCTCAGTGTAAATACTGTATGTTAGATCTCTCTCAGTGTAAATACTGTATGTTAGATCTCTCAGTGTAAATACTGTATGTTAGATCTTTCAGTGTAAATACTGTATGTTAGATCTCTCAGTGTAAATACTGTATGTTAGATCTCTCTCAGTGTGTTTATACTGTATGTTAGATCTCTCTCAGTGTAAATACTGTATGTTTGATCTCTCAGTGTAAATACTGTATGTTAGATCTCTCAGTATAAATACTGTATGTTAGATCTCTCAGTGTAAATACTGTATGTTAGATCTCTCTCAGTGTGTTTATACTGTATGTTAGATCTCTCTCAGTGTAATACTGTATGTTAGATCTCTCAGTGTAAATACTGTATGTTAGATCTCTCTCAGTGTGTTTATACTGTATGTTAGCTCTCTCAGTGTAAATACTGTATGTTAGATCTCTCTCAGTGTGTTTATACTGTATGTTAGATCTCTCTGTGTGTCTATACTGTATGTTAGATCTCTCAGTGTAAATACTGTATGTTAGATCTCTCTGTGTGTTTATACTGTATGTTAGATCTCTCTCAGTGTAAATACTGTATGTTAGATCTCTCTCAGTGTGTTTATACTGTATGTTAGATCTCTCTCAGTGTGTTTATACTGTATGTTAGATCTCTCTCAGTGTGTTTATACAGTACTGTATGTTAGATCTCTCTCAGTGTGTTATACTGTATGTTAGATCTCTCTCAGTGTAAATACTGTATGTTAGATCTCTCTCAGTGTGTTTATACTGTATGTTAGATTTGTAAATACTGTATGTTAGATCTCTCTCAGTGTGTTTATACTGTATGTTAGATCTCTCTCAGTGTGTCTATACTGTATGTTAGATCTCTCTCAGTGTTTATACTGTATGTTAGATCTCTCAGTGTAAATACTGTATGTTAGATCTCTCAGTGTAAATACTGTATGTTAGATCTCTCAGTGTAAATACTGTATGTTAGATCTCTCTCAGTGTAAATACTGTAGCTTAGATCTCTCTCAGTGTAAATACTGTATGTTAGATCTCTCTCAGTGTAAATACTGTATGTTAGATCTCTCAGTGTAAATACTGTATGTTAGATCTCTCTCAGTGTGTTTATACTGTATGTTAGATCTCTCTCAGTGTAAATACTGTATGTTAGATCTCTCAGTGTAAATACTGTATGTTAGATCTCTCAGTGTAAATACTGTATGTTAGATGCGTGTGTGTTCCGGTGTGTGTGCTAAAAACTAACCGCTGTGTGTGTACCGCTAAAACATTGAGTGTCGTTGCATGCCGAATAAAGACCTCTGCAACAGGTCCTGCATTATTATTATTATTATTATCCAGTCTCCACCGCCGTGTCTTCCTGTGTTTACAGTTTCGAGCGTGACATCATCGCCTACGGCAAGCTTAGACGCTCAAAACGCAAACCGTAAACAGAACCCGGAGCGAACCAAGACTGAAGTGTGTACACAAACTAGAGGGGGGAGAGGGGGGGGGGGTTTGCACCGAGTTCGCACCCTACCCGGAATGAAGACGGTACGGACCGGAATGGTGAGTGAGAAAGCACCCTTAGATCTCTCAGTGTGTTTATACTGTATGTTAGATCTCTCAGTGTAAATACTGTATGTTAGATCTCTCTCAGTGTAAATACTGTATGTTAGATCTCTCAGTGTAAATACTGTATGTTAGATCTCTCAGTGTAAATACTGTATGTTAGATCTCTCTCTCGAAGTGGAGGCATGCACTGGAGAGAAGGGGGATGAGGGTGAGCAGCTGCAGAAGCCAGACCGAGTACATGTGTGTGAATGGGAAGGAAGACGGAGGGGTGGTGATGATGCAAGGAGTAGAGGTACCAAAAGTGGACGTGTTTAAGGGGTCAACAGTCCAAAGTAATGGGGACTGTGGTAGGGAGGTGAAGAAGAGAGTGCAGGCCGGGTGGTGCTGGTGGAGAAGGATGACAGGGGTGATCTGTGATAGAAGGGTACCAGCAAGAGTAAAGGGAAAGGTCTACAGCACGGTAGTGAGACCAGCTATGCTGTATGGTCTAGAAACAGTGGCACTGACCAACAAGCAGGTGGCGGAGCTGGAGGTGGCAGAGATGAAGATGCTAAGGTTCTCTCTAGGAGGAACAAGGTTGGTCAAGATCGAAAATGTCTACATCAGAGGAACGGCCCATGTTGAGCAGTTCGGGCAGAAAGTGAGAGAAGCAAGACTGAGATGGTTTGGACATGTGCGGAGGAGGGAGGTGGGGTACATCGGGAGGAGGATGCTGGAGATGGAGCTGCCAGGAAAGAGGAGGGGAAGGCCCAAGAGGAGGTTTATGGACACAGTGAAGGAGGACATGCGGGCAGTGGGAGTGACGGAGGACGACGCAGATGGAAACGGATGATCCACTGTGGCGACCCCTGACGGGAAAAGCCGAAAGAAAAAAGAAGAAGAAGAAGATCTCTCTCTTGCAGTCAATAAATGAGTCCATCTCAAACAGTGACCCCAAACTAATGTTCTACATCTACAAAATCACAGGTTTTTCTCCTGGGGTTTGGCACAAGTACTAGATCCATAGATCCATAGAACCGAGAGCTGGGCCCATCCTACACACGCACACACTTTCTCTGCATCTTGTCCATTTGTTGACATTTCTCATGGTTGCCTGACCGAAACATCCACAAATAAATGGGTGCAGACTGGAGTGTGTGTGTGTATATGTTGTATGTGTATGTTGTATGTGTACATGCAGGCCCACTAGGCAGATCAGCCACTGTGCTGAGGACCCAGCCTTCCCTAATAGGCCCCCAACCAATCAGAATTTTGACTGCAGAATGTGTATGTAATTATTTCATCAAGGTCCTGGTGAGTCAGCCAGCCAATCAGAGGAACGTCACTCATCGTGTCAACCAATCAGAGGGCCCCTCAAAACTAAATCGTTGTGTCAAACATCATTTCAACCGAACAGCAAAATGTTGAACCTGCTGTTACCCTCTAAGGTCAGAGATCTGATTTGGGGTCAAATTAAAAGGGCCCATGGTGCGGCTCGCCTACCACCGCAGAGACTCTGGGATCGAATCCAGCTGTCAGTGGTACCTCCGGCTTGGTCAGTTGTCCCTACGAACACAATTGGCAGTGTTAGCAGGTGGGGAGCCGGTGGGGTATGTGTCCTGGTCATGGTAAACTGTGACTGCGGTCGGGGAACCTATTCAGCAGGGAGGGGATCTGGGGGAAATAGCGTGAACCTCCGCACACGTTACGTTCCCCCAGTGAAACCCCTCGCTGTCAGGTGAAAAGAAGCGGCTGGCGACTCCACATGTGTGGTAGTTCTACACCCTCCCCAGGCCGACAGTGGGGCAATGCGTGCAACGACCAGGAAGGGGATTGGCATAACGACTAAATTGGGATGGGTGAAAAATAAAGAAAAAGCCCCCCAAAAAAAATATATATATATATAATTATAATAATATGTTTTATTTGCCTAGGGCCTGCTGTTGTACTAGAGGCGGCCAGCTGATGGGGTGTGGCCTCTCCAATGAATCAGAAATGGTCAGAAGTGAATAAATGTTTTTTTTTACCTGCCAAAGTACTCAGTTATGCTGCCAGGCCTCTTGGAGTCTGCAGTCTCCCCCGCTCTGAAGGGCCCTCCTTGGGGCAGGTGCCCCGGGGCGCTCTGCCTCCTGTTGCTGCACTCGTACGTGTTCCTGGAGCCCAGGTTGACGTCCATGAACCTCTGGTCACACTGCTGCTGGACGTCCCCAAACGCCTCGTCGGACCCGGCCTCCTCCAGCCTGGAACCAGGGCTCAGGGGGGCAGAGTCGTAGCTCACGCTGCAGGGGAGAGACCTGGGGCCTGAGGTAGGGGTGTAGGAAAGTCCCAGGTTCGAGAGACTTAAGGCCTCCTCCGCCTCCGTGTCATCCTCCGGTATGCTGGGAGACACTGGGGCCCGACCGGGTTCAGAGTTTGGATTTCGGACACCCCGAGAGGCGAGTTCTGAGCTACAACGTGTCCCGTCTGGCCGAGGTTCTGTTGCGTTCCTCTGTGCTCTACAGTGAGCGTTGACCGCTCCAGAATGAGGTTCCTCTCCTGTGGTTGCCTGAGGAGGAGAGCCCTGACTGTGTATCGAATCGGCGCCCATGGACGAGGAGGGTTTCTCGGATCGGGAGTGCGAGAGACACCCAACCACTTCCCCGCCTGGAGGAAGAGGTGAAGTTGGGTTTGTGTGCCGTGTCCCACTACTACTGCTACTCTCTCCTGAAATGAATCCACCGTTTACAAGTTTGGTTTCCATTCCGACGGTCCCTGTGCAGTGGCACGTTTGAGTCCCCAAATCAGCCACTAAACAGCCAACATTCAGTCTGCGTGTCCCCTCAGAGCACTCCAGACCATGTCCAGGGTGAGTCTCTGACCCTATAGTGGGACATATAGCGGTCACTGCATCCGCTGTACATGAATGTTTGTTTGGAAGTTCTGTCCTGTCTGCATTTGACAAAAACGATTGACTATCATCATGAGCGTCCCCTCCGTCTATTCCATCGCCAGTCGAGCTGCACGGTACACTCGGTCCATCTGTAGCCGTGCCACCGGGCGCGTTCCCGGAGGAGCAGTCGCCACAAATCCCGTCAGAAACGACGTCGCCGCCGCCGCTCCCGTTGACAATATCGAGCATCTTTGCGCCTTCACTAGCGGTAATAATACGCGCACACGGGATGATAGACGCACTGGTGGTGGTGGTGCACCCTACAACCGGCGGGCAGTGGTCGTCCGTTTCCCCGGCGTCACACGACCATGCGTCATCATCGCGTCCGCACCGACAACCGGGTTCCTCCCGGTGGATGATGACATCAGAAGGATGGTGGCGGTGAGCTGGGGAATCGGTTTTACCGTCAGACTGTCGGTTGACAGGCGCACCACTCTCCTTCTCCTTCTCCTCCTCCTTCTCCTTCTCGTTTACGATCGCGGGTTGAGAAAAGCCACCCTCTATGTTCTCCATGTCACTCACTCATTCTTCTTCACATCCTCTCATTATTTCCCTGCCACACAAAACGCCGCGCGCAGCCGCAGGGGGGCGCCCCCCGAAGCGTCATCATCTCTCGGTGAGCAAAGAAGAACCAAACCTACCTACCTACCGGCCGCCACCAACTAAGTCATTTGTCAACGACGTCGCTCGATATGTATATTCCCAACAACAGTCTTTCACACTGAAACAGTTGCGGTTGCACTAGTATTATCCTCCTCCGGCCTGATCAGAAGAATGACAGATGTATCACAGCACGTCCCCACTCCGGACAGCGGAAAGGGGCCATTTTGAGATTCCAATGACGTAGCAGAGGAAAGACAAGGAGAGAGGAGAGGAGGAATGTTTGGGATACTGCGCCCCCTGGTGGCTCCCTGGAGTTATAGATGTTTTGGAGTCGTCTCTGAGCAACAGGGCAGATACACCCTACTACTCCGTCTGAGCGCCACTTGAAAAGGCTGTGTGGTTCACCGTTCAATTGATAGTAGACTGTATATGTGTATACCAAAACCAAATGCCCTCCAGCTTTGACTCCCCCGCTCCCCTGCCCAGCAGCAACCCGCTTCTTTGTCAGATAGCCTTTAATCTCATGAAGAAAAATATGTAGTGCTTTTTGAAAAATACTCAGGTGTGTGAGTCAATTTCAGCACCACGGACAGAGTCATGTTCCTGAGAAGCAAGAGGTGAAGAAGGTCGCTGTGTTGAATTGATGAGCTATGAGAAATAATGGATAAAGTTACAATTATATATAAAAATTATAAATAAATATTTTATTATAGGTTACTGTATGTCTAGGCCATTGCAAGGCTATGGTTGTTTAATCATGCAATCAGAATACCAGTGAGTTGATAAGTCATAGGTTATTTTATTGCCTATATTTATTGTAACATATATTATAACCAATAAGGCACAGACCCTCATCTGCACATTTGTTTACACTGTTTATTTTTCTCGTATTCTTATATTCAGAGTTAATTATATTGTTTACACTGTTCATTTCTTCTCATATTTTATTTAGATCCAATTGTATTGCCTATATTTATGTCTACCCTGCCCCTACCTGTACCTCCCCTCCCCCTCCCATATGCTGCTACGATGCCCACATTTCCCCAACGGGATCAATAAAGGAATATCTTATCAATCAGAATACCTATGAGTTGATAACAAATAGGCTACATGATAACTAGATACGAAATCAATATCTTATTAAGTTATAGCTTTTTGCCAGCCTAATTGGGTAATTGCTTTGTTTGCTGTGAATTGTAAGCTGGTCATGAGGCAGACGGCAGTGGGCTGAGAGTCAGTGTCTTAGTCCAGTCAGTCTGTGGTTTGACCCAGGGAAAATTGCAATAGTAATCATTCAAGTTTCTTTGTGATCCCTAGGCATGTCCAAATAGCATTGCGCCAACTTCGTGCCACAGCGTCCCAGAAAGAAGTGTGTATCTTTGCTTCTGAACATGCAATTTTCATATATTTTATGTCTATACGTTGGTTTTGTAGGGTGTTCTTTCACATACAACCATCAGATATTACCTATTCTCAATGTACAGTTGTGGTCAAAGGTTTACATACACTTGTAAAGAACATGTATGCAGTTTTTAGCATGATTGGAGCACTACTTCTTTGTCACAAAAAATATTCATGACGTTTGGTTTTATAAATGTATTATGGGTCTACTGGAAATGTGACCAAATCTGCTGGGTCAAACATATACAGGTCAAGAGTCAACTGAGAACCACCAAAAAGCAGGTCTGCAATGAACTAGAAGCTGCTGGAACACATGTAATGTGTCAGTGTCCACAGTCAAGCCTGTTCTTCCTACTAATCACCCCAAACTACCAGAAAATACCAGAAAATACCCCAAAGTATACCCCAAAATACCAGGAAATACCCCAAACTACCAGAGAATACCAGAAAATACCCCAAAATACCCCAAAGTATACCCCAAAATACCAGAAAATACCCCAAAATACCAGAAAATACCCCAAAATACACCAAAGTATACCCCAAAATACCAGAAAATACCCCCAAAGTATACCCCAAAGTACCAGAAAATACCCCAAAATACCCCAAAGTATACCCCAAAATACCAGAAAATACACCAAAGTATACCCCAAAATACCAGAAAATACCCCAAAATACCAGAAAATACCCCAAAATACACCAAAGTATACCCCAAAATACCAGCAAATACCCCAAAATACCAGATAATACCCCAAAATACACCAAAGTATACCCCAAAATACCAGAAAATACGGCCATAATACACCAAAGTATACCCCAAAATACCCCAAAATACCAGAAAATACCCCAAAATACACCAAAGTATACCCCAAAATACCAGAAAATACCAGAAAATACCCCATAATACACCAAAGTATACCCCAAAATACCAGCAAATACCCCAAAATACCCCAAAATACCAGAAAATACACCAAAGTATACCCAAAAATACCAGAAAACACCCCAAAATACCCCAAAATACCAGAAAATACCCCAAAATACACCAAAGTATACCCCAAAATACCAGAAAATACCCCAAAATACCAGAAAATACCCCAAAAGAATTCAAGGTGCAACAGGAGTGGAAGACATTCAAAGGAAATGTAAAAATGAAAAGGCTTTGTTTAAGCATTATGGGATTAACTTTCCTGCATTCAGTAATGACACCATCATGGCCCCTACAGATACTGTCTCACTCGACATCTTGACCAAATATCAGCCTCCTCTAACATTGGAGCACAGACCCCTGAAGACGGGTGCTGATGGAAACTGTTTGCATAGGGCTACCTCTGCAGCTTGTTTTGGGACAGAAGAGTACCACAAGCTCTTAAGAGTTCTAGTGACCATTGAAATGGCGGAGCATCCATGCTGGTATGATCAACAACATAAGAATTATTGCTCTCCATACCGGGATAATGACTATGTTATTATCTGCGATTACCACCACTATCTAGAAACAACACCCTTGCTGGGCACCTACTCGGATATGAACCATATCATTGCCCTCACAGCAGTGCTGGGAATTCCAATACAGAGCTATTTCCCACCTGGTGAGTATATAATTAAGCAATAATATGTATGTATGTATGTATGTATGTATGTATGTATGTATGTATGTATGTATGTATATGTATGTGTGTGTGTGTGTGTGTGTATGTTCAAGTTCAAGTTTCTTTAATAGTTGTCATACAGAAGTACAGAATACTTTTATACAAAATGCTTCTTACTGTTACGCTCCAGAGACTGTGCAAGACAAGATAAGTATGAAATAAAATAACATAGTATAGCATGTAAATTAGAAGTAAAAAAAAAATGAGGTCACAGTGTTCAGTATAGACATATGTACAATGTTCGATGCAGAATAGACGTAACTGAGTTACCATATAATATACAATACTGTGCAGTGTACTAATACAATACTATATAGTGCAAGGCAGAAATGGGATGAGGTGCAATTTAGGTACAATTTACAGTGGGTGTACGAGTTGTAGTGCAAATCCTTTATCAATAAATATAAAGTGTGTTTGTGTGGTTTAAGTGAGTGTGTGCGTGTGGGTGTGCTGTGTGCATTTGATGGTTGTTGCATAGTGTTTATTGTTCGTTTAGCAGCCTGATGGCCTGGGGATAGAAGCTTCTTCTGAGTCTTTCTGTGCTCGCCTTAAGACTCCGGTATCGCTTGCCTGACCGCAGCAGTTCAAAGAGGCAGTTGTTCGGGTGGCTCGAGTCCTTAATAATTCTCTTAGCCTTCCCCTTGCACCGCTTGTTGTAAATGTTCTGGAGGGTGGGAAGCCCCCCTCCAATTGTGCGTTCGGCTGAACGTGTCACTATTTGTAGTCTGCTACGGTCTTGTGCAGTGCTATTCCCAAACCAGGAGGTGATGTTGCCAGTCAGGATGCTCTCTATTGTACATGAGTAGAAGTTCCTAAGGATCTTCTGACTGACTTGGAACTTCCTTAGGCGCCTGAGGAAGTAGAGGCGTTGTCGTGCCTTCTTCACAACACTGTCAATGTGTGTGGTCCATGTCAAATCCTCAGATATGTGGGCTCCGAGGTACTTGAAACTGTTCACTCTCTCAACCGGTGCCCCGTCGATGCTGAGGGGGCTGTAGTCCTTGACCCCCGACCTCCTGAAGTCCACAATCATCTCTTTTGTTTTGCTGACGTTCAGGGAGAGGCAGTTCTCCTGACACCACTGTGACAGGTTCTCTACCTCTTCCAGGTAGGCCCTTTCGTCGTTGGCAGAGATCAGGCCCACCACTACTGTGTCATCAGCAAATTTGATGATGGTGTTGTTGTTCCGCTGTGCTACGCAGTCATGTGTGTACAGGGAGTAGAGGAGGGGGCTCAGAACACAGCCCTGGGGGGCCCCTATGTTGAGCGTGATGGATGAGGAGGTGCAGTTGCCTGCTCTTACCACCTGGGGTCTGCCCGTCAGGAAGTCCAAGACCCACTGGCAGAGGTCATAGTTCAAGCCCAGGTCCCTGAGCTTGGCTATGAGTTTGGAGGGGACTATGGTATTGAATGCTGAGCTGTAGTCGATGAACAGCATTCTCACATAGTTCCCCTGCCTCTTGTCCAGGTGTGATGCTGCTGTGTGCAGCACATGGGCTATGGCGTCCTCCGTGGACCTGTTGGGGCGATATGCAAATTGCAGAGGGTCCAGGTTGATGGGGAGGGAGGAACAGATGTAGCCCTTCACTAGCTTCTCAAAGCACTTCATGGCTATGGAGGTGAGGGCTACAGGGCGGTAGTCGTTGAGGCAAGCGGGTGTAGATTTTTTGGGTACAGGGATGATGGTGGACTTCTTCAGACAGGTGGGGATGACAGCCTGTTCCAAGGACAGGTTGAAGATGTCAGTGAATACTGGGGCCAGTTGGTCGGCACAGACTTTTAGGACGCGGCCGGGGATGCCGTCCGGTCCTGCTGCCTTCCTGATATTCACTTTTTTAAAGATCCGTCTCACCTCATGCTCTGTTACCCTGAACACTGAGTCTCCATCAGCAGACCCCCCCCCCCCATTGCCGTGGTTTGTAGGCTGGTGTTTTTATTCACAGCCTCAAACCTCGCATAGAAGGAATTGAGATCATTTGCTAAGGAGATGTCATTGTTCAGTTTGAGGGAGGTGCCTTTGTAATCTGTCATTGTTCTGAGGCCCTGCCACATGCCTCTAGAGTCAGCCTGTTCGAACTGAAGTTCAACTTTATCCCTGTAACGCCGTTTTGCCTCTTTTACTGCTCTCCTGACGTTGTATCTTGCCATCTTGTGTTCTTCCATGTTGCCTGTCTCCAGCCCGGTGTTGTATGCTGATGTGCGCACTTTCAGAGCCTCACGGACGGATTTGTCTACCCAGGGCTTTTGATTTGGGTAGATTTTAATTGTGGTGGAGGGGATTGTTTCTTCTACCAGAGTACAGACATAGTCAAGCACCGTTTCAGTGTATTCGTTAATATTGGCTGTGTTATCACGGAATACACTCCAGTCTGTGCATTCAAGTGCAGCTTGGAGTGACTCCTCTGACGTCACGGCCCAACGCTTAACCTCTCGCGAGACCACCGGCGTTCGCTTGAGACTTTGTTTGTACTTTGGCAAAAGAAAGATGGCCGCGTGGTCCGATTTACCGAATGGACTAAGAGCCTGTGACTTATACCCATTCTTAAATTGCGAGTATACATGGTCTAATATGTTCTCGCCTCTGGTGGGACAGGTCACATGCTGATAGAAATTCGGCAACACCTTTTTAAGACGCGCGCTGTTGAAATCACCCAGAACCAAAATGGCAGCGTCAACGCTAGCTATCTGTTGTTTGTTTACCTCGTTGTGAAGTTTTGAAAGTGCGACCCCAGTGTTCGCGTGTGGTGGAATGTACACTCCGATGAGGATGATGGATGTTAACTCTCTTGGGAGGAAGAAGGGTCGACATTTTATCGTGATAAACTCCAGGTCTGGGGAGCAGTGGTTAGACAGTTCCTTTGCGTTGCCTACATCGCACCACTCCTTGTTTATCATGAAGGCAATGCCGCCTCCTTTCTTCTTTAGTGACTCTTCTGCCGTCCGGTCCTTGCGAAGGACGAAGAAGTGGTCTGCCGGTTCTATTGCGTGATTCGGGACATCTGGACTCAGCCAAGTTTCTGTGAAACAGAGGACGTTACAATCCCGAATGTCCCTCTGGAATTGGATCCGTGCTCTGATGTCGTCCAGTTTATTTCCTATCGATTGCACATTGGCCAACAATATGCTGGGCAATGTGGTTCTGTGTCGTTTGGACCTCAGTCTGTTCCGGACCCCGGCTCTCTTCCCTCTTCGTCGTGGCGTCTCGTGGCTTTGACCACGGCCACAACAAAGGATCTCCGCTGGCCATTGTTGTTCGGCAATCCGATCCAGAGAGCAATCCAATCGGTAAGTTTTCTTTAATCCAATGTCAATGATTGACTGACGGTCATACACGTATAATGCACCAACAGTAGGTGCAAATAAAACTCTTAATACTATAAAAATTATTATGTCCAAGACAACATGGTTAACGTAAACTATTTCAGACAAGATGATGACAACAGCTATGATTCACTATTCTCTGAAGACCTTTCCAGGCTTCCAACCAGAAAACGTGCAAACACTGAAGACAACCATGACACAACTAAGACAACAATTAAAGTCAATGACAAAAGGAAGTGTGACCCTGACCTCCAAGACAACATGGTTAACGTAAACTATTTCAGACAAGATGATGACAACAGCTATGATTCACTATTCTCTGAAGACCTTTCCAGGCTTCCAAAGACAAATTATGCAGACACTGAAGACAACCATGACACAACCAAGACAACAATTAAAGTCAATGATAAAATTAAGTGTGACCCTGACCTCCAAGACAACATGGTTAACGTAAACAATTTCAGACAAGATGATGACAACAGCTATGATTCACTATTCTCTGAAGACCTTTCCAGGCTTCCAAAGACAAATTATGCAGACACTGAAGACAACCATGACACAACCAAGACAACAATTAAAGTCAATGATAAAATTAAGTGTGACCCTGACCTCCAAGACAACATGGTCAACATAAACAATTTCAGCCAAGAGGAGGACAACTGTGAATCACTATTCAGTGAAGAAGACTTTTCAAGGCTTCCAACCAGAAAACATGGTCAACATAAACTTATTCAGGCAAAATGATGGTTCAATTAAGTCTGAACTAGTTCATCAGTTTCAGTCTGCTGTTATGGTTGACACCATAAACAGCTTTGACCCAACAGAGTCTGAATCAACTTGTCTTCAAGGCCGTTTTATGGAAATAAACAGAATATTCGCCTTGATCTCAGGTGTACCAGAAGATAATGTGTTGAGGCATGTCCCTAAAGGAATGAAACAAAACGAATGTTTCTTTATAAACAATTCCCTCAATAGAATGAGAAGAGAGAACAATCAACACAGAATTTTTGTTGATGACTGTGGAGTCTGGAAGAGCACCTCAGGTAACACCTCAAAAACACACTATGTGCTAAAAAATTGTCAACTGACACATGTACATTTTAGACAGGGGGTATATGGCAAGATAAGAAACAAGGTCTGGCAGAAATTAGACCCACAACCAGAGGCAACATATATTGTAATAATGGGCCGTTATTACACTAAACTTAAGAGGGATACTAATTTCATGAGTAGGATAACATGGATTGAGAGGCCTCCAGGATATTTTCCAGTGAACAGGGCCGACATTGCAGTGTGGGAATATCTAGGCACATTCCCCATAACACTCAGTTATCATGCAAATGCTAAGAAAAATCCATCTCAGTTTATCAGAACACAAACAGAGGTGACTGAAAGAGTGGCTCAGGCGGTACAAACCCAGACACCTCGTGATGTATACGCACAGTTAGTTATGGAAGATGAGGAAAATGCACCTTGAGTCAGGAATATAAAACATCAAGTATCAAAAGACCAGAGGCCTTCTGGTAATCGAACCAATACTGCTGATGAGCCTCAGACAGTTCTGAATATGTTGCAGGAAAATCATTATGTTCAGCAAATAATTTCTAGGAAGGGAAAACCACCTTGTGTCATCCTTTACTTTGATGAACAATTAGAAGATGTTAGAAGATTTTGTTGTGGGCAGGATGCTACATCTGTTTTAGGAGTGGATCGCACATTTAATTTGGGGGCTTGCTTCTTAACAGTGACTGTGTTCAAAAACCCAAAACTTTTTAAGAAAGAGACTGGAGAGCCACCATTATTCATTGGGCCACTGTATTTGCACTGGGACGGCAGCTTTGAGACTTACCATGATTTCTTTGCCCATTTGAAATCAAAGTTGTCTGTGGCATATTTAGCAACAGAAATAAATATCAGTGAGGACATAGTTATTGGATCCGATCAGGAACGGGCAATTTTAAAGGCCATAAAGTCTTTGTTTCCTGAAGCGAGTCATATTTTGTGTTCAAAACATATTCGGGATAATGTGAAACATTATCTAACACATAAAGTGGGAATGGACGCAAAAAAGAGAGCAGTACTTGAGAATAAGCTGTTCCATAATGCTAATTCTCTTACCTACTGTAAAAACGAGTATGACTTTTGTGAAAAGGTACTTGAACTTGAAACATATATAGAATCAAATTGCCCAGAGTTCACTACATATTTCTCTAAGTTAATACCTACATTGAAAAAGAAAATAATGGAGACAAAGAACAGAAAGAAATGGATTCCTGATAATTGGACAAATAATAATTGTGAAGCAATGAATCATGTAATTAAGCTGGCTACTAATTGGAAACCACAAAAGTGACCAGATCTGATATTAAAACTCCAACTAATTTCTCAACTTCAAAATATAGATGTGCGCAGATGCCTTCATGGCCAAGGTAATTATACTTTAAAGCCAGAATTTAAAAGATATGAGGTCCCCAATGTCATATGGGACACTATAACTAAAGATGAGCAGAATGAGCTATATTTAAAGTTCTTGAAAGTTAAGATGGTACCTAAGGCTAAAACAATAGAATCAAATGATGGTCAGTTGAGCATTCTAGTGGTACCCCAGCTAGCCAAAAAGCCTGGCCAAAAAAGAACGGCAAAAAATGAGCGAACAACTTCAAAAAGAAGAAAAGTGAAGACATAAGTATGTTCACTTCATGCATGCTCATAAGAGATTTGATTTAGTTTTTTCTATTTTTTTATATATGTATTTTTTTTAGATGACACAGAATTTTTTATTTATTTTGTATTTAACCAGGAAGTCCCATTGAGATACAAGATCTCTTTTGCAAGGGAGACCTGGCCAAGATGACAGCAATAACTTTTGCAATATATCAGACAGCAATAATGTGCGGTACATCACACAAGAACATAATAAAAGTGCATATATACAATATACAATACATGTAAACACAAAAACACAAAACAGAATAGTCTACATAATAGTAAAGGTGTATGACAGCAGGGTAATACAGTAATTTAGCAGTTTTGCAGTTGGGACCCGACTACAGAAAGCAGCGACATTTTTTTTGTAGGAAGTTATGTAATACAGATTTAAATTTGTTGAGAGACCAGGGTATCTAAGTGGATATGGTCTTGTAGCCCATTCCATGACCAAGGTGTGAAGCTTGAAAAAGCTGTTCTTCCTAGTTCAGTGTGTATTCTCGTTTTTTAAGTAGCCATCTTGTGGACCTGAATGTAATGTAATGACACAGTTAGAATGTCCTGTTATGTTGTCATGCCTATAGTTGTCTCTTTTCTTCCGTCCTTACTGGAATTTGTTCAAAAATGTTATACTGTTCCGTTATTATTGTTGTTGATGTTGTTTTGTTATTGTTGAACATTTAAAATAAAATTGATAAAAAAAAATGTATACTGTTTGTTCAGTGTTCAATACAGATGTTATTACATTTGGAGATTATAATATATTAAAATAAACATTTGTTTTGAAAATATGTGGTACTTTGGGAATGGGAAATGGACTCCACATATATAGCACTTTCCTACCTGCACAAATAGCTTTATAATTGCCTCTCCTTCACCAATTCACACATGCAATCACAGAGCAATGGCAGCCAGATGCCATGCAAGGTGCTAGCCTGCTTATTGGAGTCATTTGGGGTTCAGTGTCTTGAAGGACACTTCGGCATGTGAACAGAAGGAGCTGGGATTCAAACCACTGACCAAACCATTGACCATATGATCATTAGTTGACCTGCTCTACCTCTGAGCCAGTATTTTGTGGTACATTGAGGTATACTTTGGGGAACTTTGAGGTTCTTTGGGGTATTTCGTGATACTTTGTGGTATTTTAGGGTATACTTTGTGGTATACTTTGGGGTATTTTGGGGTATTTTCTAGTATTTTCTGGTACTTTGGGGTATACTTTGGGGTATTCTAGGGTATTTTGGGGTATTTTATGGTACTTTGGGGTACTTGGGGTATTTTCTGGTATTTTGGGGTATACTTTGGGGTATTTTTGGGTATTTTGGGGTATTTTCTGGTATTTTCTGGTATTTTGGGGTATACTTTGGGGTATTTTGGGGTATTCTCTGGTATTTTGGGGTATACTTTGGGGTATTTTAGGGTATTTTGGGGTATTTTATGGTACTTTGGGGTACTTGGGGTATTTTCTGGTATTTTGGGGTATACTTTGGGGTATTTTTGGGTACTTTGGGGTATTTTGGGGTATTTTCTGGTATTTTCTGGTATTTTGGGGTATACTTTGGGGTATTTTGGGGTATTCTCTGGTATTTTGGGGTATTTTCTGGTATTTTGGGGTATACTTTGGGGTACTTTGGGGGTATTTTGGGGTATTTTCTGGTATTTTGGGGGTATTTTCTGGTATTTTGGGGTATACTTTGGGGTATTTTCTGGTATTTTGGGGTATCTTCTGGTATTTTGGGGTATTTTCTGGTATTTTTGGGTATACTTTGGGGTATTTTCTGGTATTTTCTGGTATTTTGGGGTATTTTCTGGTATTTTGGGGTATTTTCTGGTATTTTCTGGTACTTTGGGGTATACTTTGGGGTATTTTCTGGTATTTTGGGGTATCTTAGGGTACTTTGGGGTACTTTGGGGTATTTTCTGGTATTTTGGGGTATACTTGTGTATTTTGGTGTATTTTGGGGTATTTTCTGGTATTTTGGGGTATTTTGGGGTATTTTCTGGTATTTGGGGGTATTTTCTGGTATTTTGGGGTCTTTTCTGGTATTTTGGGGTATTTTGGGGTATACTTTGGGGTATTTTGGGGTATTTTCTGGTATTTTGGGGTATACTTTGGGGTATTTTGGGGTATTTTCTGGTAGTTTGGGGTGATTAGTAGGACCCTTGCCATGGGCTGAGAGGCTGCCATGCAAGAAGGAAGCCCTTTCTCCAGAAGGAATCCCTTGCCCCAAGAAGGAAGCCCTTGCTCCAGAAGGAAGCCCTCTCTCCAAAAGCGGCACCTTAAGGCTCGACTGAAGTTTTCTGCTGATCACATGGACAAAGAAATGCCTTCTGGAGGAAAGTTCTGTGGTCAGATGAAACAGAAATGTAGCTGTTTGGCCACAATAACCAGAAATATGTTTCGAGGAGAGAAGGTGAAGCCTTTAACCCCAAGAACACCATGTCTATACAGGCTTACGTGGCGCAGGGTAGTCAGACAAGCGGGGGGTCATAGACGGAACCAGGTTCTCAGACAGTCCAGAGAGTAAGCGAGGAGAAGAGTAGTCAGGTAGGTCATAGACGGAATCCAGGGCACGAGGACAGGAAGAGGAGCCAGGTAGAGGACTGAGGGAAAGGACGACAAGACAGGGTTAAACACGGTTAACGGGTAAAGGAATAATATGAATGAATGAAGTTTATTTTTCGGTCTTGTTTACAGACAAATCAAACACACCTGTGTGGACTTACAAAAGGAAAAGAAAAAAGAAAAAAATCACAAATGTACATATTCAAGGCAAGCTCACACAAAATCCAAAATCAACGAATAAACTATGCCTGACTGGTAAACACAAAGTTACGATCTGGCAGCATGATAACATTTGCACCAGGTCTAAGTAGGTGGCGAAATCAGCAAGCAAATGTGACCAGCTGCTCCCACAGAGTAGACAGTCAGTGAGAGTGGGACACTTGTGGGGAAATTCAAGTGTCAAAGCACAGGAGAGGGAGAAGAAGGTTTATTTTTTTTTATCATAGGTGTCATGTACGCAGATCTGATAATAACAACTGGAGGACGGCACATGAGCAAAAGCAGCCCCTCTCAGCAAATATGTTCAAAATCAAGGTCCCAGGTGTAGGTGAAAAAAAGACACAACACAAGACGTTTTCCAAATAGTAAATTATATATTTAAATGGAGGTAGGGGTTTAAACCTCCTCCATGGTGCACAGGGGAAAAGGTAGGGGAGGACAAACAAGACATACATGTAAGGCAACTCAAACAAACACTTAGTAGGTACGATACTACCTTGGGCCCATCCCAGGCCACCACAGCTGTGGAATCTAACCCACACTCCATGTGATAAAAATGGCACCGTGCCACACAGTGTTGTTTCTAGGCCATAGACAGGCGAGACAGCAGCCTCCCCACTCCACCATAAGGCAAGTGACTTCCAGCAATCAGACCCCCGTGTGTGTGTCATCTTCCCGCTTATTTCACTCATCCCACTAACTGCTCACAGGTGTAATCAAGCAGGTGCAATCAGCTCAGTCAGGAGGATGAGTGGTCTCTGGGAAGAAGAAAAGAGGCAGCATTAAAATATGACACATCACACCACCAAGAACAACATAACCCAACTCATGATACTAATCTGATGTTCACATGGTCTCCTAATACAGTAACAATGATAATGACCAACCCACGTACGTCACAATAGGTTAGATAAATATACTCTCCCAAAACATGCTGGTAGCTGTAATTACTTGTTTACTGTATTATTGTTATTATTTTATTGTTTATATATAATTTGTATAGCTTAAAAGGTATAGATAACATCCCACCACTAGATGTTGCACTAGAGCACCAGCATGTAATTGATCCAATCAGGTGCATTCCACATTAGACGGTGGGCCGAAGGTTGCTAGAGGCTTCCGTTAGTGAAATGATTGATCTGGTTTTAGAGAGTATATGTTATTGTAATATGAACTACATAATATACTATAATAACACATTTCCGTTTGTTGGCAATGGTTTTTGGGTCATATCTTTATGAAAATTAATGTGTTGATAAGCAAAAAACTACCTACGTTTGTGAAAAGGGGCGTTGCTGCGGAACCAATCAAAACGCGTTACAACGTCAGGTGACTTGATTTCTCCCAATGACATTCCTCAAGCTCCAGAACTAGGAAGTACATGTTGCGACTCGTCTGTTGTCAACAGTGGATTTAGCTCTGCATCGGTAAGCTCTCAATTCATATACATTACTATTGAAATGCATTTTTACTTAACTTTACAGCATTATTCAAACGTGATAGGAAGTTATGAGTCATCAGCAGTTTATATGCAGTCCGTTTTGACTTCCGATTACACATTGGAAAATGTTGTAGCCAGCTCACATAGACTAAAGTTACGTTAGCATTTTTACTTTCTCAGATAGCAATCTAACATTACGTTAGTGTAAATCAAACAACTCTAACCCAATACTAATAATAGTAACTTGTTTCACATTCTTGCTGTGTGTTACACTATGGTATAGCGGTCTGTGTTGTTGCCTGTGACGTTAGAATTTGAGGTGACGTTGTCACAACCGTTACATATGTACAAAATATACTGTCTCATAAATATACTCTTCCAATATATAAATATACATATAAATATATTGTTTTAGATGCTGTTGTCACTATGAATTACAAATGTGGGGCCCTGATGTAAACAAGACAAACGTCTTTCTCTGGTCTGCATCCCCTTAACAATAGTTTGATATTGGATGGTCCCTGTGCTGTTGTTTACTGTCTATCTGTATGTCATGTATGTAATATGTTATGATGAATTGAAAATGGGGGACCCTGATGTAAACAAGATGAAAGTCTTTCTCTGGTCTGCATCCCATTAACAATTGTGTGTATTGAGCTGTACTGTACTGTACCCATTCTGCAATCTGTTAATATGATGAATAACGTTATCTATTGTAGTAACAATGTTCCAAAATGTATTGATTGTTTTTCTGTTTCCCCAGATGCTCAACCTTGGACCACACGACAGATATATTCTAGGCCTAATCTAACCCTAGCCTGAGGGTTATATAGTAATCATGCAAGCTCAAAGATTGAGCTCTTGAGGTGACTGGCCCTGCTCTATATCAAGAACCATTATCAGAGTGGCAACTGCAGGACCTGTATTTCCCAAAACAATGAATATCATGATTGAATGAGAGGCCATGGTAAACAGCACAGTGAATAAACAATGTGCAGTCCCCTTATATATATATATATATATATATATATATATATATATATATATATATATATATATATATATATATATATATATATATATATATATATATATATATATATATATATATATATTGTTCTGGATAGAAGTGGGGCCAGGCTAATCTGCAAGAGTTCAACTTTTGAACAAGGATGGTCATCCTCTCACATAAGCTGTCCGGGGACGACTCACACAGCTCTCTACTCTCTGGGCCCTGGACTGGACACCCCTCCACTGTACTAGTTACACATTACACACATACAAATGACAATAACACTATGTAACAACCATCAAATGCACTCACAGCACACACATCCACACGCACACACTCACTTTAAACAAACAACTCACTGCAGCACCCACTTTAGAACACCTAAACACACTTTATATTTATTGGCAAAGAATTTGCACTACAACCCATACCTCATTACACCTTACTGTAAATTGTACCTAAATTGTACCTCATCCCATTTCTGCATTGTACTGTATAGTATATTGTATTGTAACGCAGTTACTTTTCTACTCTGCATTGTACATTGTATGTATATATTGAACACTTGTCTACGTACTTGACTTCTATTTTATACTTATCTATTTTTATCTAGCACAATCTCTGGAGCAAAACAGAAAGAAGCATTTTATATAAAAGTATTCTGTACTTCTGTATGACAACTAATAAAGAAACTTGAACATCAAAAAATCAACATTCTGTTCTCTATTCCAGGCTAGATCTGACCTTGACTCATGTTACAGGATTAATACACATTTTCTTACACCCATATTGCTAGTTTTCACCTGAAGGGCAAATTACAGGGCCAGTCCAGTAAAAAAAAATCATTAATCATGTATCATTATGTTTAAAATAAATTGCATTTTGGTACAAACTTGTGGTGTTTGTCAACTTTGCCTTCCTGTGGGCTATGTTATGTATATTAGCAAATTGCATATAGCATTCTCTTTGGTAGCATTCATTCTGTGTTTATTGTGTCATACTGGGGAATAATATTAATATTATTATGTCCTATTGGGGACATAATTTAAAATTCTGAGCAATTCAATTGTTTTTTTTTATAGAGAGGACGTCTGACATTGATTGAAAACGGTTAACAGATTGCAGAATGGGTACAATACAGTACGGCTCAATACACACAATTGTTAAGGGGATGCAGACCAGAGAAAGACTTTCGTGAGAGACCAACAAAGTGAGGTAATACATTTCGAATCAAATTGTGGTCGGTTAGATCTAACGTTAATATCACGTTATCCATCTAATGGCTAGCAAGCTCACCTGATGTCGGTACTTAATACAGTGCGAAATACAATCTTATAGTAAGAAACAAAACACAAGTTGAACATAGTTTTGAACGTTTTATTACAATAGTATTTAGGTCGGATCTAACGTTAATATCACGTTAACCATCTAAAGCTCATCTGTGACGTCGGTATGGCGTAATACAGTGCGAAATACAATCTTATAGTAACAAAACAATACACAAATTGAACATAGTTTTGAACGTTTTATTACAATAGTATTTAGGTCGGATCTAACGTTAATATCACGTTAACCATCTAAAGCTCATCTGTGACGTCGGTATGGCTTAATACAGTGCGAAATACAATCTTATAGTAACAAAACAATACACAAATTGAACATAGTTTTGAACGTTTTATTACAATAGTATTTAGGTCGGATCTAACGTTAATATCACGTTAACCATCTAAAGCTCATCTGTGACGTCGGTATGGCTTAATATAGTGCGAAATACAATCTTATAGTAACAAAACAATACACAAATTGAACATAGTTTTGAACGTTTTATTACAATAGTATTTACTGTCTCATGTTGCAATGTATAATCCAGCTAGCGTTCCAGTCAGATCCATTCTCCGTTCTTGTTGACAATTTTGGGGTCCCTATTTCCCGTTTCTGTATCCTGATTGGTTTATCAGCTAGAGGTGTCCAAAGATATGTATGAGCAAACATTTAATTTAAATGTAAGATTACGATAACCGATGACCGACGGCTGGCCAACAAACGTATTTTGACTCAACATAATAACTAGATATCACACACAAAGAATTGTGTAGTCTCCCAACATGGATCAATCAAGTTTACTTTAGACAGACTCGGCCGGCCATCTAATTTGTATAACACCAAGACACATACATGCAAAATACACACACATTTCTATCACACTAACGTACCAGGAGTTCTTAAACAACTAAATTAAAAGAGAATTAAAACACTAACAATTCAAAACATTATGGAAATGTACTAGTGCTATCAATTCATAATTAATTGATATATCTTTAAATACAAGGACAAACACTAACCAGCAAAATGTGTTTTAATGTGTTATGATGCCTTAATCGTAGTGATGCAAAAGCTTGGACCTACTTGATAGTTTCTGTTACATTCCCAGCAGTATTTATATGCTGTCGATGCAGGGTTTACTCGTTGTATTTTGTATTTCAACTTTGATAGTCAACTGTCCCAAACAGTTTTAGAAACATTGACTATCTATTATTATATATTGACTATATATAGCCACTGCTGTTGTTCACCTACCTCATGGTCAATAAAATGTTAAACATTTTTGGTACATAACTCTGACTCTTTGCCTTTTTTGTCAATGCCAAAACATGTAAGATTGTATGAACTTGAACAAATCAAGTTAGATTCACTTTAAGAAATCAAGTTGTGTTAACTTGAACAAAACAAGTTAGATTTACATTAAGAAATCAAGTTGTGTTTTGAACAAATCAAGTTAGATTTACATTAAGAAATCAAGTTGTGTTTTGAACAAATCAAGTTAGATTTACATTAAGAAATCAAGTTGGGTTTTGAACAAATCAAGTTAGATTTACATTAAGAAATCAAGTTGGAGTTAGTGTTGAACATCATTAAAATATGTTAACATTACACAATTAAATTGTGTTTACTGTAACGACAAATATGTTGAATCAACATGTTTATTTTAAGTAATCTTAATGTGAATGCAATATGTTGGGTTCACAAGCAATAAGTAAGTAAGGAGAACGAGGAAAAGTATGTCAGTTGGACATATTCTGATCATGTGGAACCAATGTACACATTAAAATCAAGTAAATCCAACGAACTTTTGTATTTACAAAAAAACATGTAAATCATCTGTCCTAAGTGCCCTTCATTAATTTTGCTTATATTTTTTCATGTCTGGTCAATGTTAGCATGGTGTTATTCACCGTTAAGGATGAAAAAGAAAATTATAATAATAATTGATATTCTCCTTTGGTTCATTACAATTTACTCAAGCATAGTAACAGACACAATATTTCTGACACTGGGAATACATTCCCTGAGGTCCATAGATGTCCCTAGATACCAAGAACATGCAAATGGATATGTTTGGATGGATTTCTTTATTTTTTTTTATGATTACTATCTATACATGCAATGGTTATACTTTGTATAGTTGCTAACGTCAAAAAATGAAAAGACAACTACAACATTCAATTGGCCATGACCATAGAAGGATGTGGGGGCATCATGACATTTTATCATGTATCCAACGGAACTTGCCTACATTATTTCAGTGAGCGCCCATCGTGCAGCCATGCAGTTGGACTGCTCCGACGCATCTCCTCGCATGTATGCTGCTGTGGGTGCGCGCTGGCGCGCAGCAGCGAGAACTCCATGGCACAAGCAAGACCACATACACACACACACACACACACACACACACACACACACACACACACACACACACACACACACACACACACACACACACACACACCTTTTTACCACTATCTAATGTTTGACAGAAGATCTTTATCTACGTGTAGAAACTCCACGGGGACTTCAGATATTGTAGACAATGGGGGGATCAAAAGTGCATGGAATAATGAAGAAATAACAGAATAGACTGCAAACTTGAGACTATATGCCCTGAGCGGGGAAACCAATGGAGACTGTTTACAATGGCAGCAGAAACTGGCCACTGCGTTTCATTCTGCATGCAGCAGCAGGTACTGAAACGGGCACATACTTGAAACTGAGGTGAAATATCATGGAGAATTTTTACAATGAGAGCGAAAACCGGCAGCTACACCGGGATGTTACGGCAGGCGCAGCAGGTGCTGAAACGGACAGCGGTGCCGGTCTCAGCGGTGTCCGTGCGCTCACCGCCTGCGTCCTGTTCCTCCTCATCGTCTCCACGCTCCTCGGGAACACACTGGTCTGCGCCGCCGTGGTCAAATTCCGCCACCTCCGGTCCAAAGTCACCAACTCCTTCGTCATCTCCCTGGCGGTGTCCGACCTGTTCGTGGCCGTCCTGGTGATGCCCTGGCGCGCGGTGTCGGAGGTGGCCGGCTGTTGGCTCTTCGGACGTTTCTGTGACACCTGGATAGCCTTCGACATCATGTGCTCCACGGCGTCCATACTGAACCTGTGCATCATCAGCATGGATCGATACTGGGCCATTTCGAGCCCCTTTCGTTACGAGCGCAAAATGACCCAAAGGTTCGCGTTCGTGATGATCGGAGTGGCGTGGACCCTCTCCATCCTCATCTCCTTCATCCCGGTGCAGCTCAACTGGCACAGAGCCGCGCCGGAGAACTCCACGGGGGAGGATGAAGAAGACAACAACATAGAAGACTGCAACGCGACTCTGAACAGAACTTACGCCATATCCTCCTCGCTCATAAGTTTCTATATCCCGGTGGTGATTATGGTGGGCACGTACACGCGCATTTTCAGGATCGCGCAAACCCAAATCAGGAGGATTTCGTCTCTGGAGAGAGCCGCGGGCCACCGTGCGCAAAACCACCGCGGGCAGCGGCAGCGCGCGTCAAACCAGGACGAAAGCTCGCTCAAAACCTCGTTTAAGAAAGAGACGAAAGTTTTGAAGACTCTCTCCATTATCATGGGGGTGTTCGTGTTCTGCTGGTTGCCGTTTTTCGTGCTGAACTGCGTGGTGCCTTTCTGCGACATCGACAAGGTGGGAGACCCGCTGTGCGTGAGCGACACCACCTTCAACATCTTCGTGTGGTTCGGCTGGGCCAACTCCTCCCTGAACCCGGTGATTTACGCGTTCAACGCCGACTTCAGGAAAGCCTTCTCGACCATCCTCGGCTGTAACAAATACTGTTCAACCTCCTCCACGGTGGAGGCGGTGGATTTCAGCAACGAGTTGGCGTCCTACCACCACGACACGACGCTCCAGAAGGAAGCCCCGGTGCCCGGCGGGGGCCAGAGACTCCCCTGCAGCATCGCACCGCACAGCGCCGAGGATCATCGAGGAGGCCTGCCTTTTGATAAAGTATCCGTCGTCTCGGACGTGTCTCGGAACCAGAGGAACTTGCTCTTGCCCGCCATACTGCAGTTCGACTGCGAGGCGGAGATATCTCTTGATATGATGCCTTTTAACTCTGCTGGCCATGGGACTGACTGCTATGTCATCCCGGGTCAGATTGAAGAACAGGGAAACTAAATTAAAACAAAAACAACTAAAAAGTGTGTACACCCACACACAGGGTCACAGTAGATTCAATGTTATGTCTCTTGAATTGCTCTGAGATGTGTTTTGTTGAAATAATAGCATAGTAATTGGAACAAGGTCTCATCAGAAAAGTAAATCAAGTACTAATCGACCATGGGGGAAAGGTACATAATGTACTTAGGTTATAACCATAAGTAATGTGTTTAATAATATATTTACATTTTGTATCGAAAATAAATACCACCAACCTGGTTGTGTGGCAATGAAAGTATCTTGTATCTTGTATGTTGACAAAGGTCCAAAACAAACACCTGATTGGGAGTTGAACCAACAATGATTGTGGTACAGGTAAGTGGGCAAGTGCTCTCACCAATAGACTAAGCTGCTCACCCCCTGGTACATACAGTAGTGATATGATTATGGTTAGAGTTAATGTTAGTTTTAACATTTGCTTAACGTTATGGTTAAGATATAACGTTAGGGTTAAGGTTATGGTTAGTTCAAGGCAGGGGTCCCCAAACTTTTTCCTGTGAGGGCCACATAACTTTTCCCTTCTCTGGTGGGGGCCGGGGTCAGTTTGTAACAGAAAAAGTGTGACGATTGCAGGGGTGCCTAAACGTAAACATTTATTGTTTTCCAGAAAGCCACACATAACCAAATATTAATAACCCTTTCCGGGATCTTCACAGAAAAAAAAGTCAGGACATAATAACACTATTAATGAAATAAATAACACTATTATCTCATTTGAATAATGTATTCCTAATACCTATTCTTCCCTTGTATTGGACAGGTTGTTTATAGGTGTAGCAACACACTACATTTAAAATGTATTATTTATTTTCCTTCCCTGCCTGGCTGGAGTTTGCCAGTGGAGATTCCAATCATGGCGGTCCTCCATACATCCTGCCAGTTCCGTAGAGCTCTCCACTCCTGCGTCCTTCCTCAGTACCTCCACATATGTTGGCGTGGGATGTCCTCTTGGTCGGTGCGTGTGTTAGCTCCCAGATATAGCTTGCTAGCTAGTTCCTGTGGTCGGTGGCAGTGACCTGCAAGTTTCATCCTCCAGGACAGGATACCACCTTGTCACTCAGCCTTGGTATAGCCCCCCGTACAGATGCTTGTTGGTTACGTGCTCGTTCTGGTCGATGTTCAGTACCACACGCAGCATTCTGGTGTAGCATCCGTCCAGAGACTTCTGCAGGGTGGGCTTTAGGGTCCATGAGAGGAGTACAGACTCCACGGTTGCTTGGAAGAAGCTAATTTTGATGTGTCGGGGGAGACTGGATCTCCACACGCTATTCATGCCATTCAGGGCCCTCCAGTGCTTTCCTCACCTTAAGGTCCTGTTCTGTTTGAGTTGACCCATGAACCCAGGTATTTGAAGTCACTGACCTCTGCCAGAGCATTGCCTCCTGCTGTGTTTAGGTAGGCAGTGTTCTTGGCTCCAGCAGCACAGTTAATTGGTTAATTAAGTCTAAGTTATTGCTTGTGTCCCCCTGTGACATCATATATAATTCTGAAGAGCTTGTTTAGGCTTGTTAATCTGAAGACTTCAAACCCTGGCCAAACAGCAAGCAATGTGTCATCCATCCCCCATATTTTTTTTTTAACTTTGTTTGTTCATGTTATTTATTCATTTATATATTTTATTGTGCTCAATATTATTTGATTATTTATTTGACGAGTTATGACCTTTTACTCTTTTTATGTTTTGATGGTGTGATATAGGTGTCTGGGATGGGGGGTATTGGTTGGTTGAACTGAGGCAGTAGAGAGGGGGGGGGGGGGGGGGGTAGGATGGGGGAGTGCGGGAGTGTTGTGGGTGGATATGTTTAATTTTCTATTAATTCTTTTTAAAATAACATGTAAATAAAAAATGTGAATAAACAGATTTATATATAAAAAAAAAAGTGGTATTGCAGCACGATATTGCGGGTTGGAAACGGTCTCTTGTTGCACATTACCTCTGTCTCTGCTGTCTATTTTTACTGTACACATTTTTCAGTAGAATTATGTTGCTAGGGAACAGCTTTCCCTCACAAAAAATCAGGGTATCTAAAAAAATAAAATAAAAAAAAACCATTATATTTCCATAATTTTTCACTACAACGATGGCAGTGACCCATGGAAATGCCAAGATATTACCACGAGTATCATGGTTTAAATTGAATTATACTGTGGTAATATGGAAGTACAAAAGTGTTGCCATGGTGATACATAACCTTTGCCGTTGTAGTACCATGGTACATTATTGATGATCAGTGTACTAACATTATAAAGTAACATTATATCAAGATAATACCACTATACTAACATTATAAAGTAACATTATATCAAGATTATATCACTGTACTAACCTTAGAAAGTAACATTATATCAAGATGATATCAGTGTACTAACATTATAAAGTAACATTATATCAAGATGATATCAGTGTATAAACATTAGAAAGTAACATTATATCAAGATGATATCAGTGTACTAACATTATAAAGTAACATTATATCAAGATGATATCAGTGTATAAACATTAGAAAGTAACATTATATCAAGATGATATCAGTGTATAAACATTAGAAAGTAACATTATATCAAGATGATATCAAACACAAAGCACAAAGACGATAATAAACGATATGTCTAATGGGGCAATACAGATAAAATGTTCACCCTAGAATTTGGCTCCTACAGTACTAATGTTATAAAGTAACTGTTTTAGTCTGTCTACTTTAGGTCTTTGATATGGCAAAGTGTATGATAATTACACATGTTTAATGACAGGTAATTGCGCGCTGTTTCAGGGTGGAGAGTGCAGCACGACCGTCTCATACCCACTTCAGCCAGAGAAGGAGAGGGAGAATAAAGGTTAAAACAACATACTAATGAGGATACAAAGGAACAATAGGAGCTGGTGAAGTGTTTGTCAGATACCATTTACTTCTTCATAAGGGCTAACATAATAATGTTCAGAAGAGTGCTTGTTGCTTCAGTGGGACCAACAACCCTTCTTTCTGAGATCACATGATATTACGAGTCAGGAAGACAGGAATACATTTAGCAACATGGTCCATCAAAGACAACTTTCACACATTTGTTTCACTGTTATATTCTATTCTATGCTATTCCAATCTGTTCTGTTCTATTGTACGATCGCTGGAGAATAAGATGGACGATCTCCGTGCAAGGATTCGATTCCAACGCGATGCGAGGGACTGCAACATACTATGTTTCACGGAGACATGGTTGAAGCCAGCAACTCCGGATCAAAACATCATCCCATCGGATTCCTTCTCTGTCTTCCGAGCTGACCGAACTGAAGAGTCAGGGAAGTCCGTTGGTGGAGGGGTTTGCTTCCTCACTAACAACGGCTGGTGCAGTCCCAAGGAGGTGAAGATTCTTTCCCGCTCCTGCTCGCCGGACCTTGAACATTTGTCCATCCTTTGTCGCCCGTTCTATCTCCCCTGGGAATTCACAGCCATCATAACAACTGCAGTTTACATTCCACCGCAAGCCGACACCGCCAGAGCTCTGGCCGACCTACAGGACAATTTAAATTTTTTATCCACTTTTTCTCCTCATTTTCAATTTTTCTCCCATCCCAATTTCGTGTTGCCAATTCTCCCCTCCCCTGTCTTGAACGTTGCTAGACTATGCCCCCCACTGGTCGGTTGTAGTGAGGATAGAAGCCTTGCATCACGTGTCCCCTCCGGTACACGAGGAGGCAGCCTGTCGCATCTTTTCACCAGACAGCGCGGACTCTCAGTGGCGAGGAGTAACGCGTGGGAGGCTCACGCTGCCCCCGATACTTCCTGTCTCTGCTGTGCAGGCGTCACCCAACCGACCTGTAGGAGTCGCTGTCCACAACATCCAATCCCCACCCATCGACTTTCTGAGCATACTACGGGTATTGCACTACCACCCCTGCAGGACTTATATAACAGGAGGTGCAAATCCAGAGCCTGCAGAATTATGAAAGACCCTCACCACCCCAACAACAGCCTGTTAAGCTGCTGCGGTCAGGCAAGCTTCTTCCCCCAGGCCATCAGAACACTGAACACTGAACTCTCCACTCACAAATACACAGTGGTGCAGTGGTGGTGCCACGCGGTACCACGCCGTCCCAGCACTTTTCTGAGCAGAAGTACGCGCAGTCACGCACGGATGTGCATGTGCGTGCTTGTGTGCGCACACAAAAATGCGTTCACAACTTTCACTCGACTCGTCGTCCGTGCGCCAAGTACCCGGTACTCAGCTATCACCTAGTCTTTGCATAACAATGGCATAGCAATAGCATAACAAAGAACGAGAAGTGCAAAACCAAAATACAAGCCCTGTACCAATTGGTGGGGGTTTGCTTGAGCTGTGGAGCTCAAGCAAATGGTCCCGACTGGAAGGATGAGATATTTTTTTTTTTTACTTACATTTTTATTTTCATTTTTGATTACAAAATACAAAGACAGAATTTACAATACAATTAAACAGACAGAAACAATAAAGAAAAAATTAAAAATTATAATATCAAAAAGAAAACTGAAATAAAAGACGGGGTGACATGGGTTCATCGGTCAATTCTATCTTTACATTGTTTATTTACATTTCAATTTCTTTTCTTGTTTCCTTTTCATTCTTCTGTGATGTCGTTCCTCTTCTTCCTATATTCCTCCCACTTTTCCCATTTTGACTCTAACTTCTCCTCTTGTAGCCTCAGCATATGTGTGATTCTCTCCATTTCCTGTATCACCTCTATTATTTCTATCAATTTTTCCTTCGTCTGTGTTTCTACCCTGTACCACAGAGTTTAGTCAATACTTTCTTGGCTGCTACTAATAGTATCTAATCAGATATTTGTCTTCTCCGTGAATTTCTTTCTGTGTCAAGTTCCCTAGGTATAGTACTTGACCTATCCTACTATTTCATTTATTATCCCTCCTATCTCCTCCCAATAGTTTCTTATTTTCTGACATTCCCAGAATATGTGTGTGTGGTTCGCTACTTCTTGCCCACATTTTCTCAGAGACATTTCTTAAGTTGTGCTTCAGAAGGAAACTGTCCTTCTGTAAACTGTAGTACATTGTTAATTTAGTTTGTATTTACTTTTCTAGTTTAAGTTAATTCAATTAAAGAAATTGTAACTACAATATTTACAATTACATTTAAAACATTGTTTGTTTTTTAACCATATCTGTTGACAATATAATTTCTTTATATATTGAAGGCTACATCCTGCTACCTTTTTCAGCTTCTCTATTTCAAGGCAATATTTACAAAAACTAAACTAAAACTAGTAATTTCCTATACAAACATGTTTCCTACTATTTATGCATAATAATCATCTGTTCTGTGCGCACGCGAGGGAACATGTATGCGCATGCACGTGCACGTCGCGTCATTTAAACAGAGTACAGGCACTTCTGATATTACGACTGCACCCCTGCAAATACACATGAGCACACACAGACACACACCACTCATGCGGCAACCGCTAAAAAAAATCACAAAGTCACAAAGTGACACAAAATGTCACTTTAAAAAATAGAATCTTTAAAAACACTTTAAAAGAAGGAGGTACTGTATAGTTTAGATACAGTAAGAGTTAACATTGTAAATTGTATATTGCATATAGTAGTGTATATAAGAACCAGTTTCTCAGGAACCTAGCATGTCTTTTTTTTTACCATGCATCTTGTGTCTTATCTATTTTATTTTTTCTATGCCTATTTTATTATTGTATTTTCAATCAATGCGGGCAAGACCATCCGCATTTCACTGTATGCCCTGGTATGTATGTGACAAATAAACCTCTTGATTCTTGATTCTATTTTATTCTGTTATACAGCGTACTGGCCAATCGCGTCTCGCTCTTCGCCATACCGAGATATACCTCATCTCCAGTACCTACTGTACTTCATTAACGAAAACAATGCACCCATGCACTTGACCAGGCCCCGCCCCAGTGTCCCCTATAACAGCGGTTCTCAACAGGGGTTCCGCGGCACACAGGGGTTCCGCGGAGAGCTGTCAGGGGTTCCGCGAGATTCCTGGCAATGTTCTTTAAAAATATAGAATGACAACAGTCTTATTTTGAAAATCCTATAGCGGGTCTCATTTATGCCCACGCGCAGCTCCAGCTATAATAACTAGGCTCCGAAAGCTAGCAACATTAAGGTCATTATGATACTCTTATTTTGAAAATCCGTGGTGTCGTGACTCATATCCGCTCCAGCACACAGCCAATAGGATGCATCTCAGGCAGGCTGAGCAGTGAGCAGTAGCGTCTCTCAGCTCAGCAGTAGTAGTAGCGTCTGGGTCTGGAACGCGGACATTGAAACACAGCAAGGGTAGTGTTTTTGCGACCCAAAACAAATCCCTGCTGTTTTATTCCGCAACGGGTCAAATGCATATAACATGCTTTGCAATCCTTGCCATTCCTTTATGACCACATTGTGTTTAAGACCGGAATTAATGTCCCGTTACCATAAGCTAACAACAAGCTAAAGCCCTGTTCAGAGCGACAGAGAACAGCAGAGTGGGGACTTGGAAGGAGGACTGGGGAGGAGGGGGGGGGGGGGGGGGGGGGGGGCATTCTCCCTCTATGTGTGTGCGTTTGAAAAGATGATGAAGTCAGACTACTATATTATATTGATAGTAAATGTACTGAGGGTGGACAGACAGATTATGTTGATATTTAAACATAAAAAATACAATACATAAATGTATCCATGATCATCATGCAACATAAAACAATTGCAGGAACGGTTTGGGAGAGGAAGGTGTTTTAGGTTGCGTGTTCCAAAAAATTTACTTAAAGTTTAAAGCTCAATATATCAAAACGTGGCACTTTATAGTGAACAGGCACTTTATAGTGAATCCAAATTCTTTTTGGATTACAGAAAATTATCCCTAAAGTGCTATCTGTTGCAGCTGCACTGTTTTCCATGAAAATACCATATTTGGATAAGTTTGACCATTTCTAAAAATCTGAAAATCATTATTTAATAAAACACAGAAAAGTATCACCAAGTTACTCTGGATAAAAAAATACTTTACAGACAACATTGAGACAAAGCTTCCTGACACATCTCCATCCAAACTCTTGGAAGAACTCATTGAAATCTCATCTGATACCAACTGGAGAGCTAGTTTCAGAGTGTGGTGCTGAGTACCAAGTATCTCATGATGCTGCAGTTAAGGTGTTGATACCATTCAGCCCCACATATCTGTGTGAAGCTGGCTTTTCATCCATGACAGCTCTGAAAACAAAATATAGGGCCAAGTTGAGCCTTGAGGATGACATGCGTGTTGCCTTGTCAAAGATCTCCCCACGTATTGACCGTATTATTAGCCAGCAGCAGCGGACCTCGCATTGAGCTAGAAATGTCCACTGAGTGAACAAGTGCTTATATTTTTTTAATAAAAATGGTAACTTGGTGATCCTTTTCTGTATTTAAAAAAAATACATGATTTTCTGTTTTTGAGAAATTGTCAAACTTATCCAAATATGCTATTTTTATGGAGAACAGTGCAGCTGCAACAGATAGCACTTTAGTGATCCTTTTCTGTATTTAAAAAAAAAACGTTTGTCATCAGATTGGGGGCAATTCATGGGGCAATTCATATTTGCAGATTCACCAACAAGCAACAAAGACAAACAAACAACAAAACATCTCAACGACAGCACGGCAAATAAAGAGTCATTGTATCATCATTGTAGCAAAAAAGACAGGACCGGGAAAGTCTTTATCGTATGTAGGGGTGCCCTGGAATATTTTATTGAACACAGGGGTGCCTTGGCAGCAGAAAGGTTGAGAACCCCTGCCCTATAAGACACCGGACATGGTCATACTCGCCCTTCCTCTTTTTTGTTTCCATCATGGACGTTGCAGTGCATTCCATGAACTAGTTGTTATGATATGCAGAGAGAAATTGAACAATGTTGGGTTTTCGCCAGAGATTTGCCAGCCCCTGGAATCTTCTCGGCACGTTCTGACAGCGCATCGGGCCTGTCCTGGGGTTTCCTCGTCTTCTGACAGCAGATCGAGGGACATCGCACGGCGGCTAGCTGTCGTGGCTAGGTCGCGCCCAGGTAGGGTCTGCGCCACTAGGCATAACAATGCTGGCGTTAGTGATACTGCTCGTTGTCCCGTGAGACAACCGAGTTGTGTATTGGCGCAAGGGGCAGTATCTGGGTAAACGTTGTCATTTTCCCGGTTATCCTGGAGCGCGTGGCTAATGCTATGCTACGATGCTGGGTTACTGTTCTTTTTGATTCCCAGCTGAGGGCTGTCTTTTTAAAAAAGGTCTTCCCTCCTCTTAACCATTCATGCTGACGGTCAATCGGTGTCTACTGTTGGGAGTTTTGACGGGGGCTTGTTTACCTTTTTCATGGGTGAATGGGCTGAGGCCTAGGGCTGGTTTTTGTGAATTTATGAATGATGTGCGGGACTGGTGTTTCTCTGGTCTGCATCCCGTTAACATTGTGTGTATGGGCTAGCCCATTCTGCAGTGTCTTGGTGGAGTTTTAGTTCATTTATTCATTAACCCCTTCATGGTTGCACACCACAGTGGAGGTTGCTGGTTGCAACCACCACTGGTGCTCCGTGCTTGTGAAGCAGGTGGCATCAGTCCTTTGCCTCTGGCATGTTGGAACAGTGCCCCGCCCGGCCGACGCCATGAGGTGAGTCGGCCAGGCGGGTGGCTGGTGGGCTGTTAAGCCTATACCGCCACGGTATAGAATTAGCAGCGATTAGTAACATTGTTCGAATTGCTGTTTTTTCTGTCAAAAATGGTGTCGGGTGGCGGGGCCTTGAAGGCCAGCCGACGTCTAAACATCGCGCGAGGTTTTGACGTTATTAGCTTTGACCTAGCCGCAAGCTATAACCGCAGGGAGGGCTAGGATGCTGTCAACGCTTGTTTACAGACATCTTGGTTGGATTAGTCTCCCTTTGAGGGGGTGAGAAGTTTTTTCCCTCCTCAGGGCTCCCCTCTCCGCAGAGGGACTTTGGTCTTTCCGCAGGAGCGCGGGCGGTATTTGATCTAGGCCCCACACCGCCTCACACCGCGCAGCCAGAGGTGAGAGCACGGCCTCGCCAGCGGCTGTGGCGAGGCCCTCAACCAGCGGCCATGTTTCCTCTGCCTGAGGTACCCTGGGCACAACGTCAACAGGTGACCGCAAGGCCGACAGCCTTGGCGGCCGAGGGATCGGCTACATTAGATGAGCATGCCCTAAAAAACCGTAGGCGTCTAGCTGTGTGCAGTTCGCTCTCCGGTCACTACCCCCCCCCAACACCAGCGGGATAAGGGCTCTGATTTGTTTCCTTTGGTTGCGGGTCGCGTGTCTTCAATGAAGCGCAATCGGCCCCACGTTTCGCTTCTCATGGGGACAGGGGCTGATGGCTGAGACTGGGTCTGTCCGTGAGAATGTTGTGCTGTCAAGCGGCTCCCACGCCACACGTTCTGGGTCTGTGTTTGGTTGAGCCTGGTGTTACGTCTGTCAACTACAAAGGTTGTCAGCAGAGGGGCTCAAGACCTCTTGAGGCAAACAGTGCGGGTTCCCCCGACCTCGCCTTCGCCAGGCCGGGTATCACGTTAGTGCCTCCCACTCCCGGAATACCGGCAGTGGTCTGGCAGGCGTGCGTGATTTGGGTGGTAGTAATATCACTGCAGGGCTACGGTGTGTAGGAACCCACCCTATCGGGCAGTGTGGGGGCCTCACACCTTGCATGTCCAGCTGTAGAAAATTCCTCAGCTGTCCATGCTGGAGGGGTGTTCAGTGGGGGAGCTTTTGTCACCTAGTATGATGTCAGCTTCTCCCGTATCTAACCGGCCCTTTCTGTCGGGGTCCCTCCTTGGGTGCGATTGCCTCGTGGGTAGTGTCAGGGTCCGATGTCCCGACTCCACGGAACGCTCTGCTCGCACGGTTAGCGGGTCCAGGGTTGGCTATGCACACTGGGCGGGACCGGGCCGCCTATCTACAGTTCCTAGCGGACCAGCGCCAAATGGCGGCGGGTGCGTTTTGGGAGTATCATCACATATGGCTACAGCAGTACCATATGTCGAGGTGGATGGAGAGAACGCTGAGGCGGGGACTTGTGTTTACACAACCCCACCCGTTTTCAGGTTTGGTACAGACCCTATTGTCAGGGTCACCAGCAGTGACAGCTCTGGCCAACAAGATCCAATCTCTGTGGGCGAAGCAAGCCATCGTCGTGGTCCCAAAGGAGGACGCAATGCGTGGCGTTTCCTCCCGGTATTCTCTGGTGCCCGAGAAATCGGGAGGGGGGGGTGTCAGACCCATGCTGGACCTGTCCCATGGAAAGGTTCAGCATTTTGGACTGTCTCCTACCTGTTGAACACTGTCAGGTGGGGGCCTGGTTCTCCTCCATAGACCTGTAGGATGCGTATTCGCATCCCCGATCTTCCATCCTAGGGCTTACCTACGCTTCCTTTGCAGGGTTTAGCGTATGAGTACCAGAGGCTGCCGTTCGGTTTTTCTCTGGCTCCCCGCATCTTCACCAAGTGCGTGGAGGCCGCACTGGGGCCTCTGCGTCGTCAGGGGTTACGAAGTGTATTCTGCCCTGACGACGTTCTGGTCCTTGGCGGTCAAGGTGGATCGTCAGGTCTCATACCAGGCAGGTGGTGGAATTCCTCACCAGCCTGGGGTTTGCTGTAGACTGGAAGTAGAGTACTCCTCTTCCCAGTCAACGGGTGGAGTACTATGGGCATCCCTCTCAGAGCATGTTATCGACACGCTCGGGAGGGTCCGTCCTAGGACGGTTACGGCGCTGTCCGTGATACGCCTGCTCGGTATGATGGCATCTGCTCATTCCGTGGTCCCTCTTGGCCTCCTCTTCACCTCATGAGGAGGATACTGAGGTGGTTTTTCCAGTATGGAAATAGACCCGGTGAGAGGCAAGTGGAAGCGGCTAAGGTTCCCGTGTCAGTACTGGGGGACCTCGCCCTCTGGGGAGGGCCTGGGGCCCTCACCAGGGGGTCCCCATGGGCAGTAGGCTGTCACACGTCACGGTTTTCACCGACGCCTCCCTCACTGGGGACGCGTCGGGCCAATGCAGTAGGGGGCAGCTGGCAAGACCATGCTGCCCGGTCTGCGCTACGTTCAATGTGTTGGTATTGAAGGCGGTCCTTCTGGTCCTCAAACGGTGTTTGATCAGGACGGACAATACGACGCCAGCGGACAGTACGCTCCCCCCATCTGCACCGGGCGGCGGGCGCCTGGCTATGGGCGTTCTCCATCTGCGCAGCCTGAGGGGTCTCCACATCCCCGGCAGGGTGAATGTGGGTACAGGTGTGATGTCGCGGGGCGGTCCTCACCCTGACGAGTGGGGATTACGTCCGGACATAGTCAGGCAGGTCTGGGACCGATGCCGTGGCCGCCTGGGATTCTTTCCCCCCATACATCTGTTGGGTCAGTTGTTGGGGCGGGTACGTTGAGGAGTGCAGGACCTTGATCCTGATTGCGCCGGACCGGGGCGCAGCTGTGTGGTTCCCGGTCCTGATCCAGCTCTTGGTAGCCCCGTTGTGGCTTGTTCCTTGGTCATCGCGGGCCTTCTCTCAAGCGCACGGGTCTCTGTGTCAGTTCCCTGTGCTGGGCCAGCCGCTGATGGTTTGGCTGGTGAGCAGTGATGCCACAGATTACTTGTAAAAGTAATCCGATTACTGATTACTGATTACTCCTTTAAAAAGTAATCTTAGTTACTTTACTGATTACTTGATTATCAGAGTAACTTAGTTACTTTGAAAGTAACTAGGTTACGAAGTCGTCGTCCCTGCTGCTGCCACAACATAAGAATGACAAAAAAAAATTAGTAAAATGTACTCAGTTTGAGTAAAATGTACTAATAGGGCAGGTAGGCCTATCTTGCTATCTATAGATCTATAGATTTCACAAAAGATAAATGGTCAATAACACCACATGTAGGCTGATATGTAGCCTACCTTTGAGGCCTGCCCCATTCAGATATGGTTCTACGTTATTATTATTTATTATTGTGTGAATGAATGAATGAATGAATGAATGAATGAATGAATGAATGAATGAATGAATGAATGAAAACTTTATTTAACAGATTGCAGAATGGGTACAATACAGTACGGCTCAATACACACAATTGTTAAGGGGATGCAGACCAGAGAAAGACGTTTGTCTTGTTTCCATCAGGGTCCCCCATTTTCAATTCATATAGACATTTATGACATACACAACATACATGACATTTATGGCATAGGGACATATAGGTATTTAGTACTGATACATTTGTGACATAAGCGGTATTCAAATATACAGTACTGTTACCCCTAGATCATGACAGAGTATACATATGATGGGGAGGGGACTGTACATTAGGAGGGGGTGGGTGGGTGGGAGGGAAATATATACGGCGGGGAGGGAATATATATACTGCAGTGTTGTCAGTGTGCTACTGACAACCTACATACTGCAGTATGGTGTTCCATGTTCATGAATTATAGTGCAATGCAAAATATGGAACATACTGTTTGGCTGGTGGTGCAGCTCCGAGTCCTGTAGAAGTCGACGGTCGTGCTGTATATTCCATATGCGGTAGACAGTATTTTGTTTCCTCCGCAAAGTGAATGTTTTTTTCACCCGGCTTAACAAACGTTAAGTAGACTAGTGAACTTCCAGTGCAAGAAAGCGTTACGAATACGAGCGCGAGCTTCTCCCTGCTAGCGCGCAGTTTAGGTCAGCCTGAAAATAACAATAACAGCCGCGCCCACCAGCATGGCTCAACACGCCAGGTTGCGTGCTGTGACGTCACTCCCCAATACAAGGAAAAGCTTTCCAAACATATATTTGACTGTCGAAAACGAAAGAAAATACTGCATTCCGCCTGCATTATGATGAGATAGTAACGAAATAGTAATGCACAGCCACTTGGACAAGTAACTGCAATCAGATTACTGGCTTGTAAAGATTAACGCGTTAGATTACTATTTTCGGGGAAAAGTAATCAGATTACAATAACGCGTTACTTAGTAACGCGTTAGTGGCATCACTGCTGGTGAGAGGGTGAGTCTGGAGAGGATGGATCCTTCTGTGGTTGACACCATCCGGAACGCGCATGCTCCCTCCACTATCGCGGTTTACGCGGGAAGGTGGCGTATTTTCCAAGAGTGGTGTAAGGTGGGGGGCTGGGACCCGGTGGCGTCTATGCCTTCTACAACGCCGCTCGGTTTCCGGGTTCCTCTGATTGGCCACTAAGCCCACGTGACCCTATGCTAGTACGCCCCCCAGTTATCGCTTACGCCCGTGCATGCGCATGAGCCGCGACTTTACACTCTCGTGCTGTGAAGCGCCAGCGGGGCGATGCGGTGGTTTCTCCCCGGCTTCCGTGCGCCGCCGCCGGCTTGACTCGGTCCAGCTCCAGCAGCAGCGGCCGTCTTCTGTTGTAGAAGCCCTTTCAATGACAGAGCTCTCATATTTGCAAATGCATAAACTATATCTTAAATTATGGCTATGTGTCTAATATGGCCGTGGCTTATCAATGACTTGTTTTGTTTACATCAGGGTGAACGCTGTTGTATTCGCAAATATGAGAGCCAGCAATACGCAGCTCCAGTTAACCTAATTTATACCGTAATGAATCATTAAAAATATATACCGTTAACTGGAATATGTTGTTTCTTTACATGTTTGTTTACCACCCACTTCAATGACAGAGCTCTCATATTTGCGAATGCATAAACTATATCTTATATTATGGCTATGTGTCTAATATGGCCGTCGCTTATCAATTGACAGAGCTCTCATATTTGCGAAGTCATTGATAAGCGACGGCCATATTAGACACATAGCCATAATTTAAGATATAGTTTATGCATTCGCAAATATGAGAGCTCTGTCATTGAAGTGGGTGGTGGCAGCGTAACAGCATTCATGTTATGGTTTGTAACCGACCCCAATCGCACAACACAAGACAGGTATGATGGTTTGCCAAGAAACAGATATTTATTTAGAACAGGGAAAAAGGGCACTGTCCCTTTAAGGGAGAAAACACAAAACACTGGAATAACACAAGAGGGGAAGGTAAAGTGCCTTTAAGAGGCGGGCAGGAAAAGGGAACACTATGGGAAGGTAAGGGAACGCCTAAGGGAAGGTTAAGGGAACGCCTAGGGAACAGAGGAACTAGAGACAAGGAGAACTAGGGAAAGAGGACTAGGGACTAGGAGAACTAGGGATAGAGGACTAGGGACTAGGTGGAACTAGAAGGGGAGAACTTGGGACAGAGGGGACTGAGGCCCGCGGAGGCGGGCTGGGGAACAGGGAGGAACTGGGGACAGAGAACCGCGGAGGCGGGCTGGGGACAGGGAGGAACTGGGGACTGGTGGGAAAACATCTGGGCCGCTCTGCAGAACAGAGGAGAGGGTTAATCTTCAAAGGGAACAAGCAGAGCAGATGCAGAACAGTCCAAATAACAAAGTAACAAAGTAAATACTATTTTCGTGTGAACAAACACACAGTGGGAGATGAAATGTCCAAAATAATATCCACGAGAGAACAAAACAGAGTGGGAGATGAAATGTCCAAACTAATAACTAAGTGAGAACTAAAGGAGGCAATACGCTGGGTGAGTGACATCACAATCAAAACTCACCCAGGCGTATGCGTAATGGTACAGGAACAGCAGCGGGACGAGGGCAAGGGGCATTACGCTGAGTGAGTGACATCACAATCAAAACTCACCCAGGCGTATGCGTAAAGGTACAGGGACAGCAGCGGGAACGGGGGCAAGAGGCATTACGCTGAGTGAGTGACATCACAATCAAAACTCACCCAGGCGTATGCGTAAAGGTACAGGGACAGCAGCGGGAACGGGGGCAAGAGGCATTACGCTGAGTGAGTGACATCACAATCAAAACTCACCCAGGCGTATGCGTAAAGGTACAGGGACAGCAGCGGGAACGGGGGCAAGGGCACTACGCTGGTGAGTGACATCACAATCAAAACTCACCCAGGCGTAAGCGTAATGGTACAGGGACAGCAGCGGGGCGAGGGCATCGCCACCGGGTGGCTGGCTGTCCGAGCCGAGGGACAGAGTGCTGGAACAGTGGCGGTGGCGAGGGTGTCGTCCACCGGGTAGCCGACTGTCGGAGCCGAGGAACAGAGTGCTGGAACAGTGGCGGTGGCGAGGGTGTCGTCCACCGGGTAGCCGCTGTCGGAGCCGAGGAACAGAGTGCGCGCCACACCTTGGTGTGCGCGTCGGAATAGTGGCGGTGGCGAGGGTGTCGTCCACCGGGTAGCCGCTGTCGGAGCCGAGGAACAGAGTGCGCGCCACACCTTGGTGTGCGCGTCGGAACAGTGGCGGTGGCGAGGGTGTCGTCCACCGGGTAGCCGCTGTCGGAGCCGAGGAACAGAGTGCGCGCCACACCTTGGTGTGCGCGTCGGAACAGTGGCGGTGGCGAGGGTGTCGTCCACCGGGTAGCCGCTGTCGGAGCCGAGGAACAGAGTGCGCGCCACACCTTGGTGTGCGCGTCGGAACAGTGGCGGTGGCGAGGGTGTCGTCCACCGGGTAGCCGCTGTTGGAGCCGAGGAACAGAGTGCGCGCCACACCTTGGTGTGCGCGTCGGAACAGTGGCGGTGTGTGCCAAGCAGGAAGGTCTGGAAGATGCGCGTCGGCGCGCTGAGGTCTGGAGAGCGTGCCAAGCTCGAAGGTCTGGAAGATGCGCGTCTGTGCGCTGGTACGGAGGAGCGTGCCAAGCTCGAAGGTCTGGAAGATGCGCGTCTGTGCGCTGGTACGGAGGAGCGTGCCAAGCTCGAAGGTCTGAAGTGGAACACTGGAATACCTCCCGTAGAGGATTAGAGAGCGCAGTACAGTGTCTCCCTCCAGGCAAACGGCGGCAGGTGGCGAAGGCTTGAGCGCATCTGGCGCGCTGGTCTGGAGTGGAACACTGGAATACCTCCCGTAGAGAATTAGAGAGCGCAGTACAATGTCTCCCTCCAGGCAAACGGCGACAGGTGGCCAAAGCCCTTGAAGATGCGCGTTGCGCGCTGGTGACTGGAGAGCGTGCCAAGCCCTTGCAGATGCGCGTTGCGCGCTGGTGACTGGAGAGCGTGCCAAGCCCGAGGGTCCGGGAGATGCGCGTTGGTCTAGATGTGCGTCAGGACGAACAGCTGCGCTGGGGTCTGCAGTGGAACGCTGGGGTGCCTCCCGTGGAAGTTACAGGGAGCGCAGAACAGTCTCCTCCACAGGCTACGGCGACAGCAGACGAAGGCTGGAGCAAAACATCTCAAGGCTGGAGAAATCCATCTACAGCATTGGTAGACCAGAGGATCTCCCGAAAGAGTCTAGATGTTAGAGGAAATGACTCAGCATGAATACAACACGACCCCACGCCAAAACGAGGGGAAGAGCCCTGGTATTTAAAGCCCACAGGGGAACTAATTAGCCTGCCACCACAGGTGCGAGAGGTAATTGATAATAGTCCAGGTGTGGCCACTGAGAGTAAACGAGAGTAAAGAACGAGAGGGTGGGGGCTAGAGAGAGTGAGTGAGAAGGGAATTTCTAACAGTAGGCTTTAAAGAAACAGAGAAAAGGTGGTGAGCAGCGGGCAAAACCTCACAGTACCCCCCCCTCAACGGGAGCCACCCGGCGACCCAAAACAAATACAGACAGAGTGGCAGGGGGCAAAACAAGAGGTACTGGCCAAGCCAGCAGGGGAAGCCACCACAAGAGTGGGGCTAGCAAAAGAAACAGGGTCGCCGAGGGGTAACTAGGGTAGCAGAGGGGCAACTGGTCTAGAGGAACTGGGTCTAGAGAACTAGTCTAGCGAACTGGGCAAGAGAACTGGTCTAGAGAACTGGTTTAGAGAACTGAGGGGCAAGCAGGGTAGCTAAGGGGTAACCATGGAAGCACCGGGAAAGGGCTAGCAGAGGGAAGGTTAGCTGCCAGGGCACTGATAGCTACAGGGCCTATGCTAGCTGTACTGCTACATCAACATAGAGGCTGCGCAAGCTGCCGGAGCCAGGCTAGCAGAGGGAAAGGGTAGCTGCCAGGGCACTGATAGCTACAGGGCCTATGCTAGCTGTACTGCTACATCAACATAGAGGCTGCGCTAGCTGCCGGAGCTAGGCTGGCAGACAGGGCTGGACCAGCATGAGAGCACAAGCTAGCTGGAAGGACAGTCCTAGCTGTGTGAGAAAAACTGACCTTGCTAGCTGAAAGGGCAGTCCTAGCAGTGGGATAAACTACACAAAAAAGTGGAGGCCATGCAGAGGGACCGGGTTAGCTGCTTGGGCCTGGCTAGCTACAGGGCCTATGCCAGCTGCAAGGCTGCATTAACATAGAGGCTGTGCTAACAGCCGGGGCCAAGCTAGCAGACCGGGGCCATGCAGAGGGAAACTGGGTTAGCCGCCAGGGCATGGCTAGCTACAGGGCCTATGCCAGCAGCAAGGGCTGCATAAACATAGAGGCTGTGCTAGCAGCCGGGGCTAAGCTAGCAGACAGGGGCTCTGCTGAGGGACTGGGTTAGCTGCCAGGGCATGGCTAGCTACAGGGGGGTCAAACAGGGGAGCTAACCGGGGAGACTAACAAGCTAAACAGGGGAGTAACAGGCTAACAAGGGAGCTAAACAGGACTAACAGGGAAGCTAAACTGGGCAAACAGGGAAGCTAACAGGGCTAACAGGGGAGCTAGAGGGGAGACTAACAAGCTAACAGGGGAGCTAACAGGGCTAACAGGGGAGCTAGAGGGAACAAGAAAAAAAAAGGCAAACTCAACATACACCGTCTGTGCTGGCTGGGGTCGTCGATTTGGTGGGGTCGTACTGTTATGGTTTGTAACCGACCCCAATCGCACAACACAAGACAGGTATGATGGTTTGCCAAGAAACAGATATTTATTTAGAACAGGGAAAAAGGGCACTGTCCCTTTAAGGGAGAAAACACAAAACACTGGAATAACACAAGAGGGGAAGGTAAAGTGCCTTTAAGAGGCGGGCAGGAAAAGGGAACACTATGGGAAGGTAAGGGAACGCCTAAGGGAAGGTTAAGGGAACGCCTAGGGAACAGAGGAACTAGAGACAAGGAGAACTAGGGAAAGAGGACTAGGGACTAGGAGAACTAGGGATAGAGGACTAGGGACTAGGTGGAACTAGAAGGGGAGAACTTGGGACAGAGGGGACTGAGGCCCGCGGAGGCGGGCTGGGGAACAGGGAGGAACTGGGGACAGAGAACCGCGGAGGCGGGCTGGGGACAGGGAGGAACTGGGGACTGGTGGGAAAACATCTGGGCCGCTCTGCAGAACAGAGGAGAGGGTTAATCTTCAAAGGGAACAAGCAGAGCAGATGCAGAACAGTCCAAATAACAAAGTAACAAAGTAAATACTATTTTCGTGTGAACAAACACACAGTGGGAGATGAAATGTCCAAAATAATATCCACGAGAGAACAAAACAGAGTGGGAGATGAAATGTCCAAACTAATAACTAAGTGAGAACTAAAGGAGGCAATACGCTGGGTGAGTGACATCACAATCAAAACTCACCCAGGCGTATGCGTAATGGTACAGGAACAGCAGCGGGACGAGGGCAAGGGGCATTACGCTGAGTGAGTGACATCACAATCAAAACTCACCCAGGCGTATGCGTAAAGGTACAGGGACAGCAGCGGGAACGGGGGCAAGAGGCATTACGCTGAGTGAGTGACATCACAATCAAAACTCACCCAGGCGTATGCGTAAAGGTACAGGGACAGCAGCGGGAACGGGGGCAAGAGGCATTACGCTGAGTGAGTGACATCACAATCAAAACTCACCCAGGCGTATGCGTAAAGGTACAGGGACAGCAGCGGGAACGGGGGCAAGGGCACTACGCTGGTGAGTGACATCACAATCAAAACTCACCCAGGCGTAAGCGTAATGGTACAGGGACAGCAGCGGGGCGAGGGCATCGCCACCGGGTGGCTGGCTGTCCGAGCCGAGGGACAGAGTGCTGGAACAGTGGCGGTGGCGAGGGTGTCGTCCACCGGGTAGCCGACTGTCGGAGCCGAGGAACAGAGTGCTGGAACAGTGGCGGTGGCGAGGGTGTCGTCCACCGGGTAGCCGCTGTCGGAGCCGAGGAACAGAGTGCGCGCCACACCTTGGTGTGCGCGTCGGAACAGTGGCGGTGGCGAGGGTGTCGTCCACCGGGTAGCCGCTGTCGGAGCCGAGGAACAGAGTGCGCGCCACACCTTGGTGTGCGCGTCGGAACAGTGGCGGTGGCGAGGGTGTCGTCCACCGGGTAGCCGCTGTCGGAGCCGAGGAACAGAGTGCGCGCCACACCTTGGTGTGCGCGTCGGAACAGTGGCGGTGGCGAGGGTGTCGTCCACCGGGTAGCCGCTGTTGGAGCCGAGGAACAGAGTGCGCGCCACACCTTGGTGTGCGCGTCGGAACAGTGGCGGTGTGTGCCAAGCAGGAAGGTCTGGAAGATGCGCGTCGGCGCGCTGAGGTCTGGAGAGCGTGCCAAGCTCGAAGGTCTGGAAGATGCGCGTCTGTGCGCTGGTACGGAGGAGCGTGCCAAGCTCGAAGGTCTGGAAGATGCGCGTCTGTGCGCTGGTACGGAGGAGCGTGCCAAGCTCGAAGGTCTGAAGTGGAACACTGGAATACCTCCCGTAGAGGATTAGAGAGCGCAGTACAGTGTCTCCCTCCAGGCAAACGGCGGCAGGTGGCGAAGGCTTGAGCGCATCTGGCGCGCTGGTCTGGAGTGGAACACTGGAATACCTCCCGTAGAGAATTAGAGAGCGCAGTACAATGTCTCCCTCCAGGCAAACGGCGACAGGTGGCCAAAGCCCTTGAAGATGCGCGTTGCGCGCTGGTGACTGGAGAGCGTGCCAAGCCCTTGCAGATGCGCGTTGCGCGCTGGTGACTGGAGAGCGTGCCAAGCCCGAGGGTCCGGGAGATGCGCGTTGGTCTAGATGTGCGTCAGGACGAACAGCTGCGCTGGGGTCTGCAGTGGAACGCTGGGGTGCCTCCCGTGGAAGTTACAGGGAGCGCAGAACAGTCTCCTCCACAGGCTACGGCGACAGCAGACGAAGGCTGGAGCAAAACATCTCAAGGCTGGAGAAATCCATCTACAGCATTGGTAGACCAGAGGATCTCCCGAAAGAGTCTAGATGTTAGAGGAAATGACTCAGCATGAATACAACACGACCCCACGCCGAAACGAGGGGAAGAGCCCTGGTATTTAAAGCCCACAGGGGAACTAATTAGCCTGCCACCACAGGTGCGAGAGGTAATTGATAATAGTCCAGGTGTGGCCACTGAGAGTAAACGAGAGTAAAGAACGAGAGGGTGGGGGCTAGAGAGAGTGAGTGAGAAGGGAATTTCTAACAGTAGGCTTTAAAGAAACAGAGAAAAGGTGGTGAGCAGCGGGCAAAACCTCACAATTCACCCTGATGTAAAGTAGCGACAAACCAATTACATAATCCAACATGTAAAGAAACAACATATTCCAGTTAACGGTATATTCTTTTAATGATTCATTACGGTATAAATTAGGTTAACTGGAGCTGCGCATTTTGCTGGCTCTCATATTTGCGAATACAACAGCGTTCACCCTGATGTAAACAAAACAAGTCATTGATAAGCCACGGCCATATTAGACACATAATTTAAGATATAGTTTATGCATTCGCAAATATGAGAGCTCTGTCATTGAAAGGGCTTCTACAACGGAAGACGGCCGCTGCTGCTGGAGCTGGACCGAGTCAAGCCGGCGGCGGCGCATGGAAGCCGGGGAGAAACCACCGTATCGCCCCGCTGGCGCTTCACAGTGCGAGAGTGTAAAGTCGCGGCTCATGCGCATGCGTGGGCGTAAGCGATAACTGGGGGGCGTGCTAGCATAGGGTCACGTGGGCTTAGTGGCCAATCAGAGGAACCCGGAAACCGAGCGGCGTTATAGAAAGCATAGACGCGACCCGGTGTCCTGCCCCCTGGACACTGTCCTTACCTTCCTTCAGTCTATTTTTGATAGACTGTCGGCTTCGACGGTGAGGGTATATGCTGCGGCTATATCCTCTTGTCATGAGGGGTTTGAGGGCGTTACGTTGTTCAGCCACCCTCTTGTGAAGCGTTTCCTGCTTGGCGCTTGGCGCCTTAAGCCGGCGAAACGTTCTCTGTCTCCGAGTTGGGACCTTCAATTGGTCCTCGGCCGGTTATCCGAGGCCCCGTTTGAGCCTCTTGAGCAGGCACCTTGGAACAGCTGTCTTTCAAGACTGCGTTCCTGCTGGCCATCACCTCCGCTAAGCGCGTGGGGGAGCTCTGTGCTCTCTCGGTGCGGCCTGAGTGCCTGTCTATTCGTGTCAATAGCGGTGCAACTCTGAGGCCTAATCCAGTCTTCGTGCCAAAAAATATCCGGAGCTCTTTTCGCTCCAGGGATATTGTGGTTCAGGCGTTTCATCCGCCTCCTCACGCTGGTGAGTTAGAGGCGAGCCTTCACCTGTTGTGTCCGGTCCGGGCTTTGAGGGTTTACCTCAGGAGGACCAGCCACGGAGCGAGAGGACCAGGGAGGACCAGCCACACAGAGCAGGAGGACCAGCCACGGAGCAGGAGGACCAGCCACGGAGCAGGAGGACCAGCCACGGAGCGAGAGGACCAGGGAGGACCAGCCACACAGAGCAGGAGGACCAGCCACGGAGCAGGAGGACCAGCCACGGAGCGAGAGGACCAGGGAGGACCAGCCACACAGAGCAGGAGGACCAGCCACGGAGCAGGAGGACCAGCCACGGAGCAGGAGGACCAGCCACGGAGCGAGAGGACCAGGGAGGACCAGCCACACAGAGCAGGAGGACCAGCCACGGAGCAGGAGGACCAGCCACGGAGCAGGAGGACCAGCCACGGAGCAAGAGGACCAGCCACGGAGCAGGAGGACCAGGGAGGACCAGCCACGGAGCGAGAGGACCAGGGAGGACCAGCCACGGAGCGAGAGGAAAACCTTCTAAAAGTTACACACACACACACACACACACACACACACACACACACACACACACACACACACACACACACACACACACACACACACACACACACACACACACACACACACACACACACACACACACACACACACACACACACACACACACACACACAGAGGCATACATATACATATTGTACATGTCAACCAGGGAACAAAATAAGTACCAGCCAACCGCCAATGGCTGGTAAAAAATCTGCCTGGCTGGTAGTTTTTAAAATCTACCAGCCAAATGGCTGGTAAGTCAAAAAGTTAAGTTTGTTCCCTGAGAGCAGAGCTACACAGCAGTGCGCCTATTTTGCGAGCCGAAATAAGTCTGTGGTTTTTTCTTCTTCTCACAACGGGTCAAATGCATCTAACATGCATTGCATCGTCGCCATTCCTTTATGCCCACATCGCCCGAAATGAACGTTATGTTAGCGTAAGCTAACAAGCTAATCCTGATCAGCGGCAGAGCCATAGAGAACAGCAGACAGTGTGGACTGGGGAAAGGGAAATTGGGGGGGGGGGGGGGGGCACTCTCCCTTTCTCTGTGTGTGTGCGTGCATTTGGAAAGACGATGAAGTCACTAGTCAGGATTCAGGAGAGGAGTATATTGTAGTAAACTGAGGATTACTGAGGATGCACAGATAATGTTGATATTCAAATATAAAAAGGTTTCGAGAGGAGTGGAAGTTTGAAGACCGACTAGACTACAATATGATGCGGGGGTGGTGAGTTGAAACAGTGTGTGTGTCCCCGACCCCACTTCTATGTTTAAATAAATTATTTGCATTTAAAACTATTAACGCTGACTCATTCCTTCAGTCCACTCAAAATTATGCTAATATTCCTTATGTTGTTTATGATATTAATTGAAGATAGCATATGAGAGTATTATATAGTAATAATAACACATGGCGATATACTAAAAAGCAATTTTTTATTTTTGGCTGGTAAAAAATCTGCCTGGCTGGTAGTTTTTAAAATCTACCAGCCAAATGGCTGGTAAGTCAAAAAGTTAATTTTGTTCCCTGATGTCAACACACACATAAACACATACATCCACAAATACATCCACAAATCACATAAACACATGTATGTAAATTGTAAATATATTCACAAATCACATAAACGTACATCCACAACACACATAAACCCAAAATGTAAAACATCTACAAAACACACAAGACATATACACATAAACACATATTATGTAACATCCAAAAACACATAACACATATATAAAAACATCCACATAACACATAACATCCACAAAACACTTATACAGTATGTAACTATATCCACAACACATAAATAATTATATTCTTTTATCTACTTTTTCTCCTATTTTTTTCTGTATTTTTCTCCCATCCCAATTTTGTCGTTATGTCATAAACACTATCCACAAAAGAACTTACATGCAGTCAGGCATAAATAAACAAACATTTGCGCATGCAGCTTACAGACAGAGCAACACCGCAAATTATATATTTCACCAACCATTCTAAATTGGGGTGTGATTCACAACCAGTCAAGTGATAAGTGGTCGTGTTCATCATAGCTCAGCCACAGTACATTGCCAGCCGACTGTCGCACCAGTCCGTCCTTCAGACCGTTTGAAGTGTTTTTTTTCACCTCCGATCCCAGAGAGACGCGTAATAATAACATGACGGCACGATACGCCAGGTCAGAGATCAGATGACAGCTGGCTCAAACGCCGGCGCCACTTTCATCTTCTAATCTACACAGTACCGTGCTAGAGACAGAGATGGGGGGGGGGGGGGTGGGGGGGGGGTAGTGCTGTAGTGCTGTAGTGGTGACTGGCGTGTCTGTATCTCCCTCTCGCTTTCAAGTCCAGTTCAGTTCAAGGGGAGCATATTTATTTGTATTTATTTATTTATTTTATCACCCGGTTTGGAATCTTTTGAATCTATTTTCCATGAAGCAGCTTGAAAATTATGTTTTAGAGAAATTGACAAGAACATTTCTAGAAAAACTAGTCATGACCAGGCCTACACATGGAAACCTGAATTACTCATATCTGCTAACCTGTAATAATCATAATATAATTAACAGATAAAAAGATGAGTAACTATACACAAAGAAATATGCTATTCTGGTAAACAATATCAAAATCATGAAAATGCTCTGTTTTTAGGCTGCACTCATCAAAATGGATGACTTATGCTGAATCAATTGTAGAAGCAAAGTTAATATTATCTGAGAATTTGAAGTTAAACTAATGAATAGGGTTCATAGCTCAAAATCTGACCAATTGGTCTCAGTTTTTGATAACTGGATAAAATAGCCTAGCCTCTAAGGTCATTGAGAATTATCTTCAATCGGATTTATTAACACTTTTATACAAATATTCACGAATCACATAAATTAATTATGTTAATAAACACTGGTAAATAAATAAATAGATTTATTTTGAAGTGATTCAGTCATGTTATTGCTTCGCTCAGGAGGCAGAATAGTTTGTGAAAGCAATAATAGTAATAATTATTTATAATAATATATAAACAATTATAATAATAATAATAATTGTAAGTCGGGGAGAGGACGTGTGAAGGAGTTCAATGGATACGTTCAGACGGGGCCAAAAGTGGCACAAATCGGATTTCTTTGCTCATATGTGACTCAGATCTGATTCTTTCACGACAGTGTGAACAGCACAGATCTTTTCAATTCAGATTTGGGCCACTTTCATAACGTGGTCCTAAATAAGATACATGTCTGATATTTTGCAATGCGACCTCAGTAATATCAGAATTCACGTGACTTTTACGTCACTCAATTCTGTGAGTCACTCAGTGAATACATGGAAGACAGCTGTGAGGGAGGCGGTCAGTGGAGGGACAGTGAGGTGTTTACCTGTATTTGGACTGGAGTGATACTTCTGTACAAGAAAAACTTGAGGGGATGTATCATAACCGCTCTGTGTTTGATTTTGATTTGATTTGAAATCTTTATTTCGAACATGTAAATACAAACAATATATATATATTAAAAAAAATCATTGATCTCTAGCAATGAAATGAAAAAAATTTAATAAAACGAAAACAAAAAAAGAGAACATAACTAAATTTATTTATTTGATTTGATTTATTGACAAAAACATGTTAAACAAATTGACAGATCAACATGTGTATTTGCCTCGTCAGGGATAGAACGAAAAGTCCAGACTTATTTCCATCGTTGTCCCTGTTGTTTCAAGTTCAAGTGGCACGTTGGCGTCTGTTTGAAGTGCATTGAGCATTCTTAGTGAATGAATAGCAATTCATTGGACACACCTAAAATAAAGTAACCCCCTTTCCTATCATTACCAAGCCCTGCAGTGCCAAGTGCTGAGGAGGAATAGGAACCTTAACACACCTCAGGAACAGAACCCCCAAACCCAGCTGGTCCAGAGTCCTCAAACCTGCTCTATTAACACACCTCAGGAACAGAACACCAATCAGACTGAGAGAAAGAGAGACAGGGAGAGGGAGAGAGTAAGAGAGAGAGAGAGAAAGAAAGAAAGAGGGAGAGTCTCCCACTAGGATCTTCTGCAGCAGACAGTCCCCTCCAGTACCACATCCCACTTAACCACAGCCTAATTACCTCACTCTGACACATACACACACACACACGCACGCACTCACGCACACTTTTTTTTATTAAAAAAATTATCTAAATTGTCCTCTCCAATAGAGCACTTAAGATCAAAACAAGGCACCAAGTACATCAATTAACAGTGAGCAGGGCTGAAAGGAGCAGACCACGGGTCGGGAACAATCAGTAACAACATCAACAAGAAAGGGCCCTGTATAGCTCCTATCAAATACATGACTGGCCTCTGTGAAGGGCCTGTTAACCCATTGAAGCCGGGAAACACATTTTGTGTGTATATACAGGCTATATAATGCATTATTAGCAGGCGTTTTAGGTCTAAATGGGTTAAAGGCAAGACAGATTTAATTCTGATCAGAGGTCATCTACTTAAAAGGAACACGCCAACTTTTTGGGAAATTTGCTTATTTGCCATCTATCCTGGAGTTAGACAAGAAGATACATACCCTTTTCTTCTCTGTGCATGCATTAGGCTTAGGGAACAGCCTAGGTAGGTGTGCCTCAAAAGCTCTGTTGGCTTTTGAGGTGATGAAATCACTGCGACCAGGCAGCAGTGGTTCGGCAAAAAACAATTCTGAGTATATATCTGCTTAGAAAACAAAAATGTCAAATTATTTTTTCTCCACGTGGTAAATACACAGGTCACAACATGTTTACAGGAACGTTTTGGAGTTGTATTTGGAGTGTATTTCGTGACTGTTGGGAACTAGGATACACTGGCACACCTACTTCCAGTGAATGACGCTAAGCTAGGCTAACGGTGCGGCTGTTCCCTAAGCCTAATGCATGCACAGAGAAGAAAAGGGTATCTGCTTGTTTAACTCCAGGATAGATGGTAAATAAGCGAATTTCCCAAAAAGTTGGCGTGTTCCTTTAATAATAATAATAATGCACTTTATTTGTATAGCACCTTTCATACAGAAACTGCAGCTCAAAGTGCTTCACAACAGAAAAAAGACAGGCATAAAATGAGCACATAAAGTGCAGACATATAAAATCACAGTTTTTCACATCCCAACAGGCCACATAGTTTATGGTTTGATTCAGTTTTAAATAGACAATAATAAAAGGAGCAAGATAAAATAGACAGAGTAAAATAGTGCAATAGTGCAGTGCAATAAAATTGTAGAATAGAATAGATTAAAAAATATATATTATATGCAATAAAATAGTTCTGAATTACTGTTCAACAGTTCAAAGTCGTAGAATGGTAAAACTGTTCTGAATTACTGTTTCAACAGTTCAAAGCCGTTCCAAACCTTTGTTCGGTATCCATAGTTCAAAACATGACAGTCTTCTCTTCTGCCTGACACCACAATGCACATTTTAAGGCAAGCCATATCAGACAGTATTAAAGCTGACAGTCTCCCCTGCTCATGACAGTCTCCTGTTGCCTGACACCACAAATGCACATTTGAAGGCAAGCCGTATCAGACAGTATTCTCCTGCTCATGACAGTCTCTTCTGCTCGATACACACACAGTTCAATACCCGACAGTTTTGAACCTGTAATAAACAATAGACAGAAAACTGTAGCCCAGTGCAATAAAAACCTGACAGTTTTGAACCTGTAATAAAAAGCAATAGACAGAGTAAAATAATACAGTGCAACAATAGAATAGTAGAATAGAATAGATAGTAAAATTATGCAATAGAATGGACAGAGTAAAATAGTGCTACAGTACAGCGGAGTGTATTAGAAGGCTATGGTGAAGAGGTACGTTTTTAGCTTATTTTTTTTTATCTACTTTTTTCTCCCATTTTCTATTTTTCTCCCATCCCAATTTTGTATCGTCCAATTCTCCCCTCCCCTGTCTCGAACGCTGTTAGGCCATGCCTCCCACAAGCCGGCTGCAATGTGGACGAAGCCTTACATCACGTGTCCCCTCCGGTACTCGAGGAAGCAGCCGTCGCATCTTTTCACCTGCACAGCGCGATCTCTCAGCGGCGGGGGTCTGCGTGGGAGGGACACGCCGCCCCCGTCGCTTCCTGATTCTGCTGCGCAGGCGCACCAACCGACCTGTAGGAGTCGCTGTCCACAACGTCCGATCCCCACCCATCAGCTTTCCCACCCCTGCCAATTGTGTTAGTATGAACAACCAGCCAAGCTGATAGCAATGCGGAGCGTCTCCTGCATTGGTGGCGAGCGCCTTGCCCACTACACCACCTAGACGCCCCGTTTTTAGCTTATTTTTTTTTAAATATTAAGAGATATAGCTTCCCTAGTGTGTTCCATAACTTTGGTGCATAGTTTGCAAAGGCGCATCCCCGATTTTCCTTAGACTGTGGCTTGGAACCTTCAATAGACCAGTAGTAGATGATCGCAATGTTCTAGGAGGCACATAGTTGACTAGAGAATTTGCAATGTAGCTTGGTCCTGTTCCATTTAGTGCTTTATATATAAGGAGGAGGACCTTGAAATCAATTCTAAATGTTACCGGAAGCCAGTGTAGGTTAGCTAATACAGGACTGATGTGGTCTCTCCTCTTGGTTCTAGTTAGTAGCCTATAGCTGCCGAGTTTTGAATGAGTTGGAGTCGTTCTGTGTTTTTTTTTGGGAGGCCAGTGAGGAGTGCATTACAGTAGTCAAGTCGGCTTGAGATAAAGGCATGGATCCGTTTTTCAGCGTCTTTTTGATTTATAAACGGCCGTACCTTAGCTATGTTTCTAAGGTGGAAAATGATGTTTTTGTCACCTTGTTGTGTGATTTAAAGCTTAGGTCTGAGTCTATTATAACACCAAGACTTGTAACTTCGGGTTTGATCCAAGTTGCCCCATATTGCTCTGTAACATTTCTCCTTTTGTTATAGGACCGACTAGTAGGATTTCAGTTTTGCCCTCATTTAATTTTAGGAAGTTGTTCGTCATCCATTTGTTTATTGCTAAGAGACAGGCGGAAATGGAGTTTATAGCTGTGTGATCATTTGGTTCAGCGGAGATGTACAATTGTGTGTCATCTGCATAAGTATGGAAACATACATTGTGCTTTCTAATGATGTCTCCGAGTGGCAACATGTATAGTGAGAATAATAATGGACCAAGGCAGCTCCCCTGTGGAACTCTGAAGTAGGTGTCATGTTTCTCAGAAGAATGATCTCCAAGCCTGACGTAATATTTTCTCCCTTTGATATATGTTCTGAACCAGTTTAATACATAGTCAGAAAGACCAACTTTAAGTCCACATTTAGTATAATCCTATAAAAATAATATGTATACATTCAATGGTACCTTTAACAAAATACAACATACATATGTAGGTAAAAAAGAAAAAAAATAGCGTGCCTCCATTCTCTTTCCCGGGGTCAACCGCTATTGACCACCGCGCCTCCACGTTACATGGAGCCACAGGGGAGAGGTGGTCTATCTTACTAGCAGATGACTTTAGATAAGAGGTAAGACTGCTGAGGAACTCAGACTCCCATGCCGAGAGTTATTCATACCATCAATGTGATTTGATATGGAGGCTTCTTGTTGCTGCAACATGCCTGTCTCCTCGTCACACCATTAATGTGTATTGGGCGATGGTTCAGAACCTGTTTGTTGAATCAACGGAAGATTTTTAGTAATGTTATTTAGTAACTTCTCCAGATCTCTCCTGGCACAGCCTGAGGTGTGACCAGCAATAGCAACCCCTCCACTATCCCCACTCAACTCCACCCACACATCAAACCCAAACTATTTAAACGGTAAGTGTAATACCAAGCAGGGCTCTTTTGCCTAGAGGTCGCCATTTTGGAGGAATTACAGATTCTACCTGGTGGCAAAAAAATACTTTAATAGATATCACTATGAAACGTTCCCAGTTTGTTAGGTACATAACAACTAAGAAAAAATGTATTGGAAGTTTTCTGAGATTTTATGTTTATATATGCAAATGTTGGTTACCTAATTAAATATGCACTAATTTGCATATATCGCCAGGATAGACATCACACATTGGATGATGCCAGATTCAAAAATGTTGTTTCATTATGTTGACACATAACACAATAAACTTTTTACAGAAGGGATTGTGGCTATGTCTTTTTATCATCCTATAAATCAGGAAATGCTGTCTACAGTCATAAAAAAATAATTTTTGGTATAAATGTACTATAAATCAGGCTATGAATGATATATCAACAAACCACTTTGGGGTTTTAAGATGCAGGGTATATATATTAAACTTTGTGATTAAACTCATTCAACACATTTTCAGTAAATCAGGACGACATCCTCATTAAATGCTATTCTGATGAGATGTATTTTTATCTTGGCTGCTACAGTAGTACTTGCAAGTCAATTGACACCCTCTCATGCACAGTGATTTGAATAATGTTCTGCTCCAGCCTGAGAAAAATTGCTATTTGAGAGAATCCAATCAGAAAAAAGGGGGGGGGTGCATGCTCAACAAAAATTACTATTAGTTCTATACTGAAGATACTAGATTGATACAACACTAGATACTAGCTAGCTTGTGTTTATAGATTGATACAACACTAGATACTAGCTAGCCTGTGTTTATAGATTGATACTAGCTATAGCCTGTGTTTATAGATTGATACTAGCTATAGCCTGTGTTTATAGATTGATACAACACTAGATACTAGCTAGCCTGTGTTTATAGATTGATACAACACTAGATACTAGCTAGCCTGTGTTTATAGATTGATACAACACTAGATCATATCTAGGCTGTGTTTATAGATTGATACAACACTAGATCATATCTAGGCTGTGTTTATAGAGACACATACAGAAGTTATGCAGTTTATCATAGTGTTTCTGTTCGCTCGCCTCATCACCGCCCAGGAGGAGGTTTGGAGTGCTAATCATTTTGGACCAACACACACACACACACACACACACACACACACACACACACACACACACACACACACACACACACACACACACACACACACACACACACACACACACACACACACACACACACACACACACAGACACACACACACACACACACACACTCACACACACACACACACACACACACACACACACACACACACAGACACACACACACACACACACACACACACACACTCACACACACACACACACACACAAACACACACACACACACACACACACACACACACACACACACACACACACACACACATACAGCCTGTTACTTGTTCCTTTCTCTGCCCCCTAATCTCTTCATCTCACGGGAGTGTGTGTGTGCGTGCGTGTGTGTGTATACATGAGACCAGGACAGTGTGGTTCTCATCATTGCGTTCTCCTGAAGGCCCCTTCAAGCAGCAGAGCAGAGCGTCTCAATCAGACACTCATCGCTCAAATAGACCACTTTGTCTACAGCTCGCTATAGATGCTGATGGCAAGAATAATCACCTCAGCAAGGAGAGAGAGAGAGAGAGAGAGAGAGAGATAGAGAGAAAGAGAGAGAGAGAAAGAGAACTATATAGTACAAAGACTAGTTCTAACTGTATTATCTGTAGTGATCGAGCTGTTCTGTGTTGTGTTAATTACAGCTCAATGATAGGATAAGGTAGCAGTCCCCATAAGACAAGGTATTGATATCTTTGATTGATTGATTGATTGATTGATTGATTGATTGAAAAGTTTATTAACAGATTGCAGAATGGGTACAGTACAGCTCAATACATACAATTGTTAAGGGGATGCAGACCAGAGAAAGACTTTCGTCTTGTTTACATCAGGGTCCCCCATTTTCTATTCATCATAACATATGACATACACAACATACAGATAGACAGTACTGCTACATCTATACATTTATGACATACCAGATTTGCAAATACAGTACTGTTTGTGATACAAAAAGTGTCCAGAAAAAGAGTGTATATACATTTGACGTAGAAACTGTATGTAGCAGGGTGGATTATCCCTGCTTTATGGGAGTGGTTGTACACGGCCACCTGGTAGCGGGATGCAGTAGAGTTTAATCTAGCTGAACCCCCGTCTTTGGGCCCGGAACGTCGAACTGGAGGTCGGGCAGCAGGAGCGGATGGGGCCCAGGATTTACTAACCTGGGGGGTGGTACTCTGGTCCTCCTCGCCCTCCAGGGCGGTCAGCAGTAGCTCCCCACACACTCTCACTTCCCCCAGTACCTCCGTTAGCCCTCCCACACCTGGTGACTGTTAGCTGACTAATGATTTTGCGCTCCCCAAAGCAGTACCCTTCCTTAACGACCTGCAGAGACCTTTAACCATGGAATACGAATATGGTGGAGAAGGGTTAAATAGTAATGATAATAGTAATATTATTACCCGGGCAACAAAGGTTAAAACACGAGCTCAGTAACAGACACACACACCATGCTCCCATCTACGTCTCCTTTATATAAAGCCTGGTCAAGTATCAGATACAGGGTTATATCTTAATGTGGTTAATATGCAATAGGTTCACATTAGGCACCGGGTGCTCTCACTCACAATACAGGGGAACGTTATTCCCACAATAGGCACCTTGTGCTCATTACATTAATTCTACTGCCCCGCTTTGCGGTGGGGAAGACCCAGGTACATATTAAAGGAGTTCAATGGGAAATTCAATAACGTCACACAATTATTACACTCAAAAAGAAATGACATGTGGGCCCACGTTACCAAACAAAAGATCCTAGCTAAAGCCGGCTTAAAATGGTTGGGGTACCCCTAGACGCTGCTGCTAGCGTTCGTTTCGAATAGATATTGTTTTGGCACACGGAGTACCGCTGTACTTAACAGAAATGGCGGGTCCACTCTCACCACCACTCGTCCGGGTGACCAGATGGCCGTCGGGCGATCCCGCGATAACAGCCAGCGGGCCGGGGTAGACAGCAGGGGCAGTGACAGAGCTGGAGGAGCGTGCTGTGTTGTGGCGGCCTCTGCTGGAAGAAGAGGTGTCCTCGGCTGCGTCGACGAGACGTCCACTGCGGGGCTGCTGGCTGAGCTGGCGCGCGCTAATCTGTGGGCTACCTTAAACACAGCTAAACTGTGGGTCTTGGTGGACCCTCCTGCTGTCGCCTATACAGCTAACGCAACGTGGCTATGTACACCACCTGTCTTCAGCGACGCTCGCCTAGTGGTACACTCAGAGTCACTATAGCCGTTAGCAGCCAGCTAATATACCGCATTAACTTCTAGGATAACCCGTGTTATTTACTGAAGTTTGTTCTTCTTCCCGTTTCACTATTCACACACTTCTCTATCGCTTGTACTTCTAGGATAACCCGTGTTATAGCAGAGTTACTCGTTCTCTCCCGTTGCTCTTCAACGGGGCTCTTCGAGAGCACACGTCCGTTCACGTTCGAGTTCACTGTCGAAGAGAACTTCCTCCTGTTCCGCCCTCCAGGTAACCAGCTTCTCACTCGCTCGCTCCTTCCTCCTCCGCTCCTCCTGCCACCACCGCCCCCTGCTGGCGACCGCAAACTGGTCCCACAATGGGACACTCAAGGCAGGAAGAAAGATGATTTAATGTCACGTTAATGATCCATATCGAAGCCGGAGGGAAGAAGAGAACCTCGCATTATTAGTCCGGGCGAGATATCAAAGAGAAACACTGGTTATCATGTCTTTGTGCACACAGGGGAAGTAACAGGTTAAGTCAGCACTTCTGAATAATAGAAGAATATTCAGGATGCTACATGTACATTGGAGGAGATTGGGTAGGTGGGGTGGGGTTGGGTGGGTGGGTGGGGGGCTGTACATTGGAGGTGGGGAGGGGGGGTTGGGTAGGGGGGACACTGTACACTGTACATTGGAATACTGACAAAGCCATACTTGGTCATTTACTGTACAACTGGGTTAGGACATTTGTAGGGGCCAGTTTCGAATTGCAGTCTCCCGTAGGTGTTTTTTGAGTGTTTTTGAAGGTGGGTAGTGATTCACATTCCTTTACAGCTTTGGGTAGGGCGTTCCACATTGATGTGGCATAATTGCGAAACGTGTTTAGTCCCTTGTTTGAGCTGAATCTGGGTTTAACATGATTTGTGGAGCTCCCTCTGGTGTTGTGATCGTGGTATTCACTGACCTTTGGGAAGTATTTTGACATGTACATTGGTCGTGTAGTGTATCTTGTAGACCAGGCCCATTGCAAGTTGCTGTACTCTGTCGTCTACTCTAAGCCATCCTAGGTTGTCAAAGTGGGCAGGGGTGAGGTCCCAATCTATATACGTACTAGGGCTGGATATCGGCACTGATTACCCGATTTGATTTGATTACGATTAGATTTAATTTACTAAACTGTAGTGTAAACTGTAAACTGTGGAATAGCCTCCCCCTCCACATCAGATCAGCCCAGACCCTGGAGGTCTTTAAGTCCCGGCTAAAGACTCATCTCTTCTGCCTGGCCTTTGACCAGAGCTGAGCCTGCCTCCTAGGTCGCTACCTTTAGTCCCTTTATGCCTTATTTTTGTAATCTGCTGCACTTTTTAATTTAATTTAAAAAAAATTATTTCTATCTGAACCCTTGCACTTATTTGTATTTGCACTTTTTGCACTATTATGTTTAGTATATGTACTGTATATGTATCTTTTGCTCTCTTGACTTGACTTGACTTGACTTGACTATGCTTTTATCTGTGAAGCACTTTGATACAGTCACAACTGTTGTAAATGTGCTATATATAAACAAAGTTGATTATGAATTTGAATCGATTCTATTAGGCTTGATGGAGCTGGTTCCAGGGGGGTCAGCACCTGCCATTGTTGTCAAAAGATGTCATTTGGTGAAGTGAGTCTCGGGACTATTTCAGCAGAAACGCAAGAAAACTAGAGACGTCCAGGAAACAACACACTAGAAATAACGTTTAGTGTGAATCTTAACACATCCACTGAATAAAGGCAGATTTGAAAAAATCTATCTCGAGATTTTAATGAAGAATCGATCCAACGTAATTTTATCAATATTCTCCCCCCCCCCCCCCATTCCTAAGAGGTACAGATACACAACCTTACCTTGGCTTCATTCTTGACCAGTACATTGATGACATCATTGTGGGACTTTTCAGCTGCCAGGTGCAGGGGGGTGAGGAGACTGACGGAACATATGACGTCATCAACTTAGTTTGTGTACTTCTATATTTCTTCCACCATGGCTGCCTGTAACTATCGGCAGCCACTTTTGAAATACTATAAAACACCTAATTCCTGTGCAGTGGTTGAGCAGGTAAAACCCTGGAAAAGCATGAGGTTACTGTTCCACTGTGACTTGTTTACAAGATCCAGTAATAAAACACTAATGCATTACATAATATCTTACAGATATATTTCTCATATGTCAACATATAGCAAGTGTAGGCGGCTGGGTGGCGCAGCGGACATTGCGCTCGTCACCAAAGCAAGAGACACCGGGTTCAACTCCGGCTGTCGGCGTTGCCTCCGGCTTGGGCCAGCCGTCATACTAACTCAATTGGCAGAGTTAGCGGGTGGAAGTCGATGGGTGGTAATCTGGACGTTGTGGACAGCGATTCCTACAGGTTGGTTGGGGGATGCCTGCACAGCAGAGACAGGAAAATGGCGGGGGTAGTGTGAGCCTCCCACACGTTACACCTCGCCGAATGAGAGTCCGCGCTGGCAGGTGAAAAGATGTGACAGGCTGCCTCCACATGTATCGGAGGGGACATGTGATGCAAGGCTTCTATCCTCCCTACAACCGACCAGTGGGGGACATATGCGAGCAACGTTCAAGACAGGGGAGGGGAGAATTAGCACGGCTAAATTGGGATGGGAGAGAAAATTTTAAAAGAGGAGAAAAAGTGGATAAAAAAAAAAACATATAGCAAGTGTGATCTCCTCCAACAAGGAAGACAAGTTCCAAACACTCCTGTGCAAAGCCTCTTGTTTCACAGTGAGGAGACTGTGTAAACCGAACACATACTGGTGTTTTGATTGATTGATTGATTGATTGATTGATTTATTGATTGATTGATTGATTGAATTGATTGATTGAACATTTTATTAACAAGTTGCAGAATGGGTACAATACACACTTTCGCGGCCACTTGGATCCGTCTAAAATCACTCTAGACGGCCAGAATTTCATAATAGACTTGCATAGTCCGTGGGGCTGTTTGTAGAGCTAAATCTATACTTTATAGTATTGCTATTTGTCCATTCTCATTGTCAATTGACACCATAAACCGTCCCTTCAAAATGGCTTAAAGAAATAATTTTTTCATCAATACGTTCTCATTTTATAGCGTCTTGAATATAAGCGTTATAAGGGATTTTGGCTAGTATATTTCCTGGAAGGCGAGATACAGGCCGCTAAGCTACTAACGTTAAATCCAATGGCATTTTGGATATACAGAAGCTACAGTTAAAACTCAAACTGCATGGGGCGCCCCAGTGGCGAACCACATAGCGCGCTCAGCCGCGACACGGCCGACCCGGGTTCAAATCAAATCAAATCAAATTTATTTATAGGGCCCGACAACACACGTTAATGTCCCCATGGGCCGTACAGGTCTTCTTTAAACAGGTCAAGAAGACAACATAACAATAAGTCAAGAACAGAACAAGAACACCATAGGGTCCAAAAATTTTTTAGATGAATGCAAATAAATGAAAGAATGCAAGCACTCCCAGACATACCCCACGCGAAGGTAAGGAAAAACTCACTAAAACCTAACAATAGGGAAAAAAGCTCCACAGGCAGTGTGGAGGAGAGAAACCTTAGAAGGGCCGTTCAAGGGGGGATCTCCCTTCTTAGATGTTGGTGATAGTAGTGTTGCAGACGGACAGTTGGTAAGCATGCACTCATGTGTGTGGTGAAACACAGATGAGTGCATGCAATAGCAACTGTACATTTTGAAAAATTAAAGATAGAGCTAATAGCGATAGCAACTGAACATTTTGAAAGATTAAAGATAGAGTTGATAGCGGATCTATTTGAGGCACAGGGGCGGCGCAGAGAGGGTCACGTCCTCCCCGTCTTAGTCACGGGACATTCAACACTCCGGTCGTTGCTCAGGGACAGCCGGAGACAGGGAGATAGGGGGTGGCGCAGAGAGGGTCGCGAACTCCCCGACATCATCGCGGGACATCCGGCACTCCGGTCACCACTACGAGACCTCCGGAGACAGGGGGGCACGCAGAGGGGGTCGCAATCTCCCGGCCTTCGTCACGGGACGTCCAACACTCCGGACAACACTCCAGGACAGCAAGTCATAGGAAGACAGGGAGACGGGACAGGCGTTAGACAGCTCATGAGATTGTAGTAGGCGGACATAGCAATAGATACAAGTGGTAGGCATATATGTGAATGGAGTAGATATATGAAGTAAGCGTATTATGTGAATAGAATAGAAGTACTTAACCCAGCAATGAAACCGCGTTGACTGTTAATCTGTTAACAGTCTGTTAATCAGTTGACAGGACCACGGACAGACGGCGGAGAACTCCCGAACCCGTCGTTATTTGCAGAATGTCTTCCCCCCACTCTGTCTCCCATTCCTCCTCTGTCTCTCTCTACTGGACTGCCCAGTAGCAATAAAGCGATAAAAACGCCAAAAAAAAATTCTTTAAAACTCAAACTGCATATGATCGGTATGATGGTCCACCATGAATGCATGAAAGGGGGGGGGTCGTTTCTGATGATTGATTACCAATAACCGCGTTAGCCTCAGTAGCCACATTCGCTGATTGGGTGGATGGCTATCATAACAAGCCCTGATCAGCATGTCATTTACGTGAAAAAGATCTTACCGTGGGCCGGTTGGATCCCCAAAAGGATTTCCCAGTTATCGATCGCCATCTGGTAGATCGATATATCCATTGGCTGATGATATATTCCTTTACTGCACACTGAGATCCGTGTCCCAAAACGTATTCCAAGCTACAGGATATAGGCATCACTTCATGTTAGCAGAAAACTACATTGGAGATCCAGAAAAAACAAGACAACTTCTGCCAAAGGGAACACTGCATTATCGAGATAGCGCCCCTAAGAGGATCAGGCCGGTAATGCACTTTTTCGAATTCAAAGAGTAGGGTACTTCTGCAGTGCTGCTCGGGGACATCGAGTAGGTTATTACAATGGAATAAAAGCCAAAACAACCTTGCCACGGACATGTCCGTGGTTGGTCCTCAACCATTGGATTCGAAACACGGACATCTCCGTGGTCGGGCGCCATTGTGTTAAGGGGATGCAGACCAGAGAAAGACTTTCGTCTTGTTTACATCAGGGTCCCCCATTTTCAATTCATCATAACATATATGACATACATGACATACAGATAGACAGTACTGCTACATCTAGACATTTATGACATACCAGATCTACAAATATACAGTACTGTTTGTGAGTACAAAAATAGTCTAAAAAGAGAGTATATACATTTGAGGGGGAAATGAGAGGGGGGTAAATGGCAATCACTCATTGAAAACAGAAGCTGCATTGAAATTAGCCCAGCTTGTAATTTAAACGCTTTGCTTCCGCTATCATCATCTTCTTCTGATACATTTTCATCCGATGCCTTACCATGGAAACGGCCATCCGCTTCTCCACAATAGCTTCATCAAACAAAAGTAGAACAAGAGAAGAAGAATGCGGAACTAAACATTTTAACTACAGATGGAGCTATAAAAGTGGATTACCATCTAATTTTCAAGATGGTTATTAATATAATTCATCCACAGTGGTTTTAGAAAGGTGCGGAATATAAGTATTGCTTTTCACCCCAAATAATTATTGCTTAACACATCTTGCGCCAAAAAAGAGTTTACTCGTCATTGCCCGCCAATCGAATAGCGCCAACAACGAGTTTACTCGTTTTTATGATTGTTATTTCCTTTATTTGCTATTGGCATTCTTAATTCATCCAGGAAGGCTCCGGGAGCCAGCTGGACCCTGTCTGATATTTCAATGCCTCAATACCGCTGCCTGGTGGATTTCGGGCGAGTTGCACTCCACTCTAAACCGGATGTGGCACTCTGTGCATCGGGGGAAATCCTCCGGCAAAGATATCTTGTAACGTGGATCAAGCTACACACTCGAGTGCATGGGATCGCTTTCGAGACGCAAGAATCAATATGATTTCGGCGTTTATTGCGTCATACAAACGGAAAATGGATCTAGCAGATCGACATCAAATAATTGGAAAATAAATTCTCCAGACGCATCGGCCACAGGTAAGAGGAATCTAACGTTAATTCCAGCTCGATTGTCCATTTATTTCATTGCAATCTATCCGATCAACGTATGGTGTCGTACTAAAGAAAGCCGTTAGTGACAATCAAGGAATCATAAACGGTGGGGGAAACTGTACAACTGTACAAGCAAAACTGTACATTGGAATATCGACGAAACCATACTTGGTTCCAAGAGGAGGGTCTCGTATATTCTTGGGTTAGGTCATTTACTGTACATTGGAGGGGGCTGGGTTAGGACATTTACAGGGGCCATTTACAACGTGGTTCTTGGAGGCCACCTCGCAGAGAGGTGTGAACTACCACAGATCCATGGCATTCACACACGCACCGTGCTGAGAGGAGAGACAGAGCAAGATAGAGAGAAAGAGAGAGTACAGCAAGAGATGGGGGAGAGAGAGACAAGGAGAGAGAGAGTCGAGAGAGGTACAGAAAGAAAGATACAGAGAGAGATACACGGAGAGAGCGGGATACAAAGAGAAAGAGAGAGAGAGAGAGATACAGAGACACAGGGAGAGAGCGATACAGGGAGAGAGAGATACAGAGACACAGAGAGAGAGAGAGAGAGAGAGAGAGAGAGAGAGAGAGAGGGGGGGATACAGGAAGAAGGATATTGTTTAATTTACAATGTGAAATCAGATATGTACACAAACTGTCATATATATAAGCAATGGGACAGTTGAGGTTGTTTGTTATGGTAAATAACATCACGGCTTTGATGATCTATGATTATAGTAAATAACATCACGTCTTTGATGATCTATGATTATTTACTGTAAACACACTCCCTCTCAGGTTCTACTAGTTAAAGGTACAATATGTAGTGCCATTAAACAGCGACCAGTCTAGATCATTCTTTGTTTTGGTCTAACGTGTGAGTTGGAGTTTAGCAACTTATTATACTGTGAATTTAAGCTAAAAGCGTATCTCTTCACCATAGACTTTTAATACACTCCACTGTTAATTTCATTTCATTTCAACCTTTATTTAAAATCGTAAGCATCTGAGGTTTCCCTCATTTACAGAAACGACGATTGTACAGTACATAATAAAAACAATATTCAAAGAAATTTAAACACCAGAGTAAAAAATAAAAAACGTTTCAAAATAATTAAAAAAGATCAACTAAAACAGTTACAGGTAGTCACACAATGGTCTGAAATCATATGTTTAAACATTCCAAGGGAAGGGAGAACATACGGTTATCCTATAACCATAGTTATATGAGTATAGCGAGCGATCTGCGCTCAAGTGGAACACATCCCATAGCCAGTCTAATACTGAATACATTTCTTCACATAAGCGGGGGTGTGGCCATACTAACAGCTCCTTCCAAAGTCTTTCACCACCGAAGGCGAAGACCACGGGGTCCTCAGTGAGTCCAGCGCAGAGCGCTCGCTATACTCATATAACTATGGTTATAGGATAACCGTATGTTATATAGTGGAACACAGGAGCTGAGCAGAGCGGAAGCTCGACAAATGTACCCGCTGAGGCACCCCACAACCATCAGAACCGGGGAGGACCCGAGCCCCCGGACCCCCCTAGTGGAGGACGGGAGGGAATCGGATCCGCTTGTGCGAAGAGGGTTTAGCAACTCAACGCACAGGGTGAGCAGATCGTGAGACTTACCTTCCCACAGAAGAACCCACGACTACACAGGCGCGCAACCCACATGCCACTAGGGAGCGAACGGGAAGGGAAAAAAACCTGTTACAACCCCTAAAATCACGGGGTCAAGGTCAAGAACCCAACCCTGTGGCAAGGCCGTAGCAGCGGAGCGCGAAGGAGGACCCAGCCCCAGGAAGGGTCAGGACCGCAGCATCGAGACCCCACCAGACGGTCACTAGTGACACCACCCCCCACATCGCCAGTGTATCGGACAGGGCCCATCCAAGAGCAGGCCCTTCCCCCCTACAGCACGCCGCCCTGAAGCCCTCAAGAGGCTAGACCCCCACAGGGGGACCAGGCAGCACACCGGGGAGACAACCCCCAAAGAGGTTGATCCCTCAATCCAGGCAACAGGCCAGAAGGACTCGACCTGTGCCTGGAGCACTGCGGACTAGACAGGCGCCTAAGGGGTCTGCTGAAAACAGCACCCCGGCGGAAGGGGCGTTCGGTATGCTGTGCACCATGTCACAGCCTCCACACAAAAAAAAACACCCTCTAGAGGGGCCGAGGCAGAGAAGGCTGACATGATTGGCAGACATCATGAAAGGTGCGGGGGCACACTCGCAGGCAGACAGGGTCAAGCCCGGCCTAACCCGAGAGTCGAATCCGCTACCAACACACCTGGAAACCAACCACCACCTAACAGGAGGCGGTTGTTCCTATAACCCCCCCAAGAAAAAAAGTCCAAAACACAACTGCGGGTATACACCGGCTATACAGCAGTACGAGTGTCTCAGTTCTCAAGAAGGGGTTAACCCAGGCCAACAGGTCGACGAGAACGAGTCCGGACCTGGGCCCGGCGGACCGGGACGTATACAGGGATGCCAGAGGGGCACAAAACCCACCTCGACAGCCCCCTCCCAGCCCCGCCAAGCAGGAGAAGAGAGGGGCAAAAAAAAGAATGGAGAAGGACCAGGCTCCTTTAGCACAGCGCAAGGTACAACACAATATGGACCAAGCAATAGTGAAGGATAACACGCAGTGATATAACCACGAACACCTCCATAACATCAACCCCTGCAACGCTCGGGCCAACCCGGCATTTCCCCCCCGAAAAAGCACAAGTCCTTCAGGGTACCAGAACAGCAGATCTGCGCCCCGGCGGACAATGGGTTAACTGACCTGGTCCGGCGCGACCAGAACCAGTCCTGTGTCCTAATCACGCCACCATCCCCAGTCCTAAGAGGGGGGTAGGTACGCGTGTCAATCTAAAACATCACAGAGGGCGCCACCAAGATGGTCAGAACATAAAAGCACCGCGCCCGGTGGCCCACCCCAAAAGCGTGAGACCCCTCCGCCAATGCTCTGATCTATTCCGTTATCTCCCCCCAGAGATGAACGAGAATTCATCGAGACTAACCCAGTACACAGGCGCTCAGAAGAGACAAACTCCATCCCAGTTGCCCCATGAAAACGCTGTTACAATGAAATGAGCAACCAAGGCGCGTGATTCCACACAGAAGCACCCAGGGCCAGCACTATGTACACGTCGAGACCCAAAACATATCAATGGTAATTCTAACAAGAACCCAGATAACGTTCCCTCCAAGCCGCCTGGGAGAGCGGCAGGAAGCTGGCCAAGAGACACAGATATGAGTCCCATATGACGCGTCTGAGGGAAAAACACCCCTGTCAAACCTGCTCTGTATAAAAGAGAGGAGACAGGGAACCCCCAGAGAGACTTCCCACGTGAGTAACAATTTGAAAAGATTATGTAACATTGAGCTACGTGACCAAAAGCTCAAGACATATGCAACACAGCGCAGAGCAGAAAACTTTTGTTTAAGTTCACACGCACCGCAAACCCCATCTTGACAACAACAGAGGTCCACAACATGGAGCCTGAAAAGAACTCATGGAAGTCTCACAACCAATAGAAACGTGCCCAGTGACTTACTCTATGGCGGGGGGAATTCCGTGACCCACCTGGCCAAAAATGGCGTGGGACCAGGGAACACCCCCCCCCTCTCCCTACCCTGTGACGCGCTGACCAAACAGTGCGACAGGAAGCCCGAAGTACAGAAGGCCCAACCCCCTGACCAATCAGAAAAAAGGGGAGGAGGGGTTCATCAGTTCATCCCCTCATGACCCCACACCCCGGATACGATGAAAAACAACCAGCAGCGATGATACCATCATATAGCCAGCATGCTATATGAAAAACGTATATCCACAAGGACAAGCTAAACCAATGCACGCCAGCCACAAAACTCCACCCACTTGGCAGATAAACAAATACAAAACGGCTTATTAAAATACCACGCTGGTAGTTTTTTGGGGGGCGTGTGGAACAGAGGGTAGACCTCGGGCCACCCGTAACCGTTCACCTATTATTAATACATAATCAATGTTTTGCCGTCTGCAGTGATATGCCCGCAATAACCGTCGCTCATAGGTGGCGGGTGAGATTAATATTTGGGTATGCAATGTTCCGCGGAGCGCGCAAATTTTTTCCTTTTTTGTCAATACACACACCCACTAGGCTATGCGAGGCCCACTCATTTAATATATAGTGCAAAATTAAGTGTTCAAATGAATGAATGAATGAACATTTTATTTAACAGATTGCAGAATGGGTACAATACAGTACGGCTCAATACACACAATTGTTAAGGGATGCAGACCAGAGAAAGACGTTTGTCTTGTTTACATCAGGGTCCCCCATTTTCAATTCAGTGACATTTATGACATACACAACATATATGACATCATGACATTTATGGCATAGGGACATACATGACATACAGGCAGTGGTGCAGTGGTGGTCCCACTCGGCATACCACGCCGTCCCAGCAGTTTTCTGAGCAGAAGTACGCGCACACAAAAATGCGTTCACAACTTTCACTGGACTCGTCGCGCCATGCGCCAAGTACCGGCACTTATCTATCACCTAGACTTTGCATAATAATAGGATACCAATAACATAACAAAGAACGAGAAGTGCAAAACCAAAATACAAGCCCTGTGGGGGCTTGCTTGATCTGTGGAGCTCTCACTATGTGACAAATGGTCCTGACTGGAAGGATGAGGCATTAAGTTGTGCTTCAGAAGGAAACTGTCTGTTAACAGAATTCAACTATAGGGCGACAATAATGTGGTCAAGAGGCATGGTTTCTATCTTGAGCCTGAACTGGCGTGACTTCTTTTATTCACATGGTAAGCAGCAGTAACACAAGTCTTCTCTCACTGAGAGACATTGGGGGAAAGAACGAAATGGGTGGATACCTTTGCTTTTATACTCGCCATAAGGTAGAGTACCTGGGTGGCTCCGCCTAGAGCGCCCTCCAGTGGGAACAGATATATATGCAACTAGACAGTCACTGGTGGAGACAATTATATATATATATGCAGGTAAACAGTTACTAGAGTAAACAGCCATGTACAGTTAGACAGTTACTAACAATCATACACAGAGCCTCTGATCTCTTCTGTAAACTAAGTTACATTGTTAATTTAGTTTGTATTTACTTTTCTAGTTTTAGTTAATTCAATTAAAGAAATTGTAACTACAATTACATTTAAAACATTGTTTGTTTTTCAACCATATTTGTTGACAATATAATTTCTTTATATATTGAAGGCTACATCCTGCTACCTTTTTCAGCTTCTCTATTTCAAGGCAATATTTACAAAAACTAAACTAAAACTAGTAATTTCCTATACAAACATGTTTCCTACTATTTATGCATAATAATCATCTGTTCTGTGCTCACGCGAGGGATGAATGAATGAATGAAAACTTTATTTAACAGATTGCAGAATGGGTACAATACAGTACGGCTCAATACACACAATGTTAAGGGGATGCAGACCTGAGAAAGACGTTTGTCTTGTTTCCATCAGGGTCCCCCATTTTCAATTCATGAACATGTATGCGCGGGAGTGCGCGTGCACGTGGCGTCCAGGCAGTTTTTTTTTTTTTCTTTTTTTTAATCTTTTTCCCCCTCCATTTTCCTCCGATTTTCTCCCATCCCAATGTTAGTCGTTATGCCAATTCCCAATCCCCTTCCTGGTCGCTGCGCACTTACCCCCGACAGTCGCTCTGGGAGAGTGGAGGCTATCACGTGCTTCCTCCGACACACGTCCAGCCAATCAACCGCTTCTTTTCACCTGGCAGCGCGGATTCTCATTGAGAGGGCGTAGCGTGTGGAAGGATCACACTATCCCACTCAAGTCCTATCCGCGCTTAACAGGCGCCCCGACCTAACTGTAGGAGTCGCTGTTTACAACGACCCGGACCCACCCCGCCAGCTTCTCCCACCCTCTAATACTGCCAATTGTATTAGTGTGAACGGCCAGCCAAGCTGGTGACAACCCCGGAGCTGTGAGCTGGATTCGAACAGGCGAATCTAGCCGCTCCGGGGTTTGGTGACGATCGCAATCTCCGTTACGCCACCTGACCGCCCTGGCGTCCAGGCAGTTCTGATATTACGACTGCACCCCTGCATACACCTGTATATTGTACTGTTACATTTGTGACATATATGATATGAAATATATACAGTACTCTTACCCATAGATCCTGACAGAGAGTATACATGGTATTTTAATAAGCTGTTTTGCATTTGTTTATCTGCCAAGTGGGTGGAGTTTTTTATATAACATGTATGTATGTATTATCCGCAGGAAACTCCGCTCACTCATGCCCCACGTGGGTGGGAAGCGTGCGCGCCAGTGCCAGGGGGTCAGGGAGATGCTTCCAGCTGCAGAACGCCCGAACCACCACAGTAGCGGCGGGTTGAGGCCCCGGTGGGCTGAGACCCCGGTGGGCTGAGACCCCTCGCTTCCATTGGCTGATTTGGGTCACGTGATTTGGGTCACGTGACCGTCCCACCCAATGGCTGAGGTCCGGCGGGCGGAGACCCCTCGCTTCCATTGGCTGATTTGGGTCACGTGATTTGGGTCACGTGACCGTCCCACCCAATGGCTGAGGTCCGGCGGGCTGAGGACGCTCGCTTCCATTGGCTGATTTGGGTCACGTGATTTGGGCTAACCAAAACACTGAAGTGAAAGTGAACACTATGTAAAATTTGTAAACAAAATGGGGGCATCTTTGGACACCCCTGCGGCGTGTCCTTCGTGTCCTTTGTGTAGCTATACATATCGGGACCCGATCACGTTGAAGTGCAAGCATCGGTTCTGCAAGCGCTGTATTGGAGACTTGTGGAGTGACTCCACGACCGGGCCGTATTATTGTCCCGAGTGGCGGTGCAACACAGAGTACAAGACGCTGCCCTTTGAGCGGAACGCAACACGGCCGTCCGCGTCTGGACCCCTCGCCCCTCGCTGCACCGCAGGTATGTCAGAGCTTCAATTGGTCATTCAAAACTAAATTAAAAGATAAACATGTTTACCACATGCCCCCCCAACCTCCTCCAATGTACAGTTTCCCCATCCCACCTACCCAACCTCCTCCAATGTACAGTTTCTTCCCCCTCAAATGTATACTCTCTTTTTTAGACCCTTTTTGTATCACAAACAGTACTGTATTTGTGTATGTCATAAATGTATAGATGTAGCAGTACTGTCTATCTGTATGTCATGTATGTCATATGATGAATTGAAAATGGGGGACCCTGATGTAAACAAGACGAAAGTCTTTCTCTGGTCTGCATCCCCTTAACAATTGTGTATTGAGCTGTACTGTACTGTACCCATTGATTGATTGATTGATTGATTGATTGATTGATTGATTGATTGAAAAGTTTATTAACAGATTGCAGAATGGGTTTGTGCTACAAAAAGTGTCTAGAAAAAGAGTGTATATACATACATACTTCCTTAACTGTCTCAGGTGGTAGAGGCGCTGCTTCGCCTTCTTTACGACTGAGTCTAATAATAATAATAATAATTTAGGACTGCTCAGAGGTCATCAATCGGCACACATGCAATTCGTATCTGCGATTAACCCATCCCGTCGTCCTTCCCCCCCAAGGGCAGCCGGGAGCAGACAGGCGTCAACGTGAGCCGCGCCAGGGGACCAATCCAAGTGCTCCTGTCCGTTTTCGTCAAGGACGCCACAGCGTTAGCGATCTATTGTTGTGCATGTTTTTCCATTGGGTTTATCTTATCGGGGGGGAAACCCTTGCGAGCACGGGGAGAACATGTAAACTCCACACAGAAAGGCCTGGGAGATACCCCACCTGGGTAACTGGCATCATGGAAACCTGGTCCCCAAGCGGGAATCGAACCCTGGACCTTCTTGCTGTGAGGCGACAGTGTTAACCACTACACCACGTGCCGCTATCGTCTATGTGTGTTGTCCATGTCAGGTCCTCTGAGATGTGGACCCCCAGGTACTTGAAGCTGCTCACCCTGTCCACGGTAGCCCCGTTTATAACATTACATCTCTAATATATAATATATAATATTACATCTCTAACATACTGTAGTATTATAACATTACATGTCTAATATATTATATAACATTACATCTCTACCTACTGTAGTAGTTTAAGTAACAGGACATGTCTAACTCATCTCTGATCGCCTGTCTTCCTCTTGTATAGCTGGGCATATCTCCACTGTTGTTCCATGAGGTCTACCTGCCAAAGAAGGACGACAGGGTAAAGACTGTGTCCCGCCGCCTGGACGACCAGAAGGGACACGGAGGCAGAGAGCACGTCTCCCTCCCCTGTCCCCGACTCTGTGTCCTGGACAGAGAGGAGACCGGGTTCGGGTTCCACCTGGGCTGTGTTCAGGATGAGCCCGGGACATTCATTAGCCAGGTACTCCATACTATAGGGATGCACCGATCCGACTCTTTCAGTCCCGATACTGATACCGATATACCTGGGCTTTGGGTATCGGCCGATACCGAGTACCGATCCGATACCCATTGTTCAATTAATAAACTGTATGCCTCACTGTGTGGAAGAGACTGGGATCATTATTTTGTGCAAGGCAACATCAGACTTGACATAGATATAAATGTACTGAATTGTTATTTATTATTAAATTAAATATAAACATATAAAAAACAATAAAAATATATATATTTAAAGTGTCTCCGATACCCGATCTAGCTATTTTCGGGGCCGATATCCGATATCAATATCGGATCGGTGCATCCCTACTCCATACTGTTATACTGGATCTATAATGGATGCTTTTTATACCAAGAATGATCTAACGTCATAATGAATATATACATTAAATGGTAAATGGTGCATTTATATAGCAGCTTTTATCCAAAGCGCTTTACAATTTTTGTTCCTCACATTTCATTCACACATTCACACACCGACGGCAGAGGCGACCACGCAAGGTGCCAACCTGCTCATCGGGAGCAGTTAGGGGTTAAGCGTCTTGCTCTTGTTTTTTTATTTTAAACAATATTTGTATTGGGTTTTACAGTACACAAGTCAGGTTTTCATTGCCATCAATTATTTTTTGTTCCTTTTCTCCACAAGTGTACACAAGTATACCCCCCTCCCCTTATCTCTCTCTTAGCATCTTTAAGTCCACTTTTACTGTTATCATATAGAAATAATACATACATTCAATGGTACCTCCAGTAAGATAACTCGTACATAGATCAAAATAAGTAAAATATCTACATAAAAACATCTTTACAACACCTTCAATGACATGCCTCTGCTCTCCCCAGGGGTTCACTAACCACGGGAGAATAAAGCGTATTATTATTATTATTATTATTATTATTATTATTATTATTATTATTATTATTATTATTATTATTATTATTATTATTATTATTATTATTATTATTATTATTATTATTATTATTATTATTATTATTATTATTATTATTATTATTATTATTATTATTATTATTATTATTATTATTATTATTATTATTATTATTATTATTATTATTATTATTATTATTATTATTATCATCATGAACAGCATAGTCTGGCGTCTCTGCACCTGGCGAGATACTCGGAGCAAAGCCAGTGAGAAGAAGCCTGAACTGTCGCCATCGACACACTTCTTCAATCAATATGAGAATGAAATTAATTCAATGAAATGAGAAAAAATTTATAAATAAACAGTAACCTTCTTACTGTCTTATACTATCATGCTCTCTTCCTACTATACTAATATGTCTTTACTACTATGCAAGGTTGTGGAAAAAAAGTCAGCACACCGTCTGCCGTGTTCCCAAGTTTAATTTACTATAACACAACGTTTTGGCCTGTGGCCTTTGTCAAGTGTCCTTGCATGCAGGTCAGGGGTCAGGAATCAGAAATCAAGTTTTGTTTGATTTGTCACACATATATAAGGTACATACCAGTGTTGTAGTACTGGACTGATTTTCAGGACTCGTGACTCGACTTGAGCACTGATGACTCAGACTTGGACTTGGACTCGAGCATCGACTGCATTCGGACTCGGAAGGTGCAGACGAGGATTGAGACTTGTTAATTGATAAATACAGTTATTTATATTAAAAGAATTATTGTAATAGGCCCTAATCATTTGCCATACGATATTGATGGCTAGTGCATTTTGTTTGGCTATTGTGTCACAAAGTAAATAAACTCCCTTTGAAACGGTGACCGCTGTGTCATTTATGTTTAACGTAGACCTTTTTTTATTTGCATGTCAGCTCTTTGACTGCCAGAGTGGAGTGGACTCAACCTCGATGACTCGGACTAGGGTAATGGGGACTCGACTCGAACTCGACTCTGGCTCTTCTTTGGTGACTCGGGACTTGGACTCGTGCTCGAACACTGGGGACTCTCGACTCGGACTCAAGATTTTGTGACTCGACTACAACACTGACATGTACATTACAGTGAAATGCTTGGTTCTGTATGAGTGGGTTGGAGTTGACTGGTGGGGGGGGGGGGGGGGGGGGTTCCCATTGCTGGCCTCACCTCTGCCAAGAGAGGTCTGGAGAAATTCACTTTGCAATAAGATACAGTAGAGGCAAGCGCTACCGGAGTCTCATGGCCAGTACAGAGAGACTCAGAAGGAGCTTCTATCCCCAGGCCATCAGGATGGTCAACGACAATGACACTATTTAACAACCCATCATGACTACACTCACAGCACACACATCCACATGCACACACTCACTTTAACACTCACCTTGGGCACCCAAGTGGCGACCCATCTAACGCACTGCGTCGCGAAGCGGCCGACCCGGGCTCGATTCCCGGACCCGGCGTCCTTTGCCGAATGTCTTCCCCCCGCTCTGTCTCCCGTTCTTCCTCGCTCTCTCCCTCTGCCGGACTACCCGGTGGAACAAACAAATAAAAACCTACCAAAAACATTATTAAAAAAAATTAAATAAACACTCACCTTAACACCCACTTTAGACACTTTAACACAATTTAATTTATATTTATTAACAAAGAGATTTGCACTACAATTCATACCTCATTGCACCTTACCCTAAGTTTTACCTCATCCCATTTCTGCATTGTACCTCACTGTTACTCTTTTTACTCTGTATTGTATATTGTATATATGTATATATTGACTGAACACTTTATTTCATGTACTTTTAACTTTGTCTATTTGATACGTTTTATCTATTTTTATCTAGCACACTCCCAGGGGCTCATACAGGAAAAAGCATTTCATGATAATGTATTCTGTATTTTACTATGACAACTAATAAACAAACTTGAAACTTGAACTTGAAGAGGTCACTGTTTGGTGACGTTACAGATTCTACCTTCAAACTAAATGTTTTTTTTGTTTTCCTCTTTAAGGTTTCAGAACAGCTGATGTGTGATGGAATATCGGGGGATGATTACCAAGAAGGCCATCGCTGGACAGAGGAACACCAGGAATATGGCCTATACTACTAAACTGAATCAGTAGCACTGCAGGCCCTGTCCTCTACTCTACACGCACTCCGCTGCTTCTTCTGACGCAGGACTGAACCCCCTCCGTCCACATCGCACACCTTCCCTTCCTCTCTGGACCACGGCGACGGAGAACCGATCCGTCTCTCTTGACCTCTGCGACCTCCTGCTGCCCTCTTCGAGGGGAAAGTGCGACGTGAACGGAAGAGGATTACACGCCGCTTGGATAAAATTATTTATCTTAATTACTGTGTAATAATAATAGATGAAACTTTGTTTTGTTTTCAAAGAATAAACGCCATCGTGATTCATCGTATGCTGCAGCGATACTGGGGGGGAGGGGAGGGGGGTGTACGCATTAAACCCATGTCGATTCGCCATATGATTGGTTTATTAAACTGTTCTTAGGCATTTATGTAGCCTATTAGTAAGATTAAGAATACATCATGTGTTGTGTTTATTTTGACCTTTCCGTTTATAAAATAAAAGTTTTGCCATACAATTAGCCCCGTTTTTGTATTCATCAATGTATGTATCAATATCTGGAATTACTCCTATTTCCTATTAGTTGGCTATTTATATATTATATGGTTATTGTAAGGAAGTTATTGTATCTTATTTCTCAGGCTACACACATTGATATGTGCTATAACCAAACCCTTATGCAAGCCTAGCTTAATACAGGAAGTATCAGTAGGCCTACCGACCATAAAGCAATAGTCTCAATGGGTTTCAGAATAACCAGGGAGTGATACTGGAGTCCCTAAACAGTTGGTTGTTGATATATAGTCTATCCACCAACACGTTTGTTTAGGCTTCGATGTTCTTTCATGATAGGATATAATAGCTTACGTCTTCCATTGATCTCGGGAGGAAATTGGTCGTTCATGCCAAAGGTGGTGTTCTTTAACTCCCTGCCCCTACCCTTGACAAGCTCCTTCTGCTTTTGATGCTCAAAACGAGCCACTATTGCCCGTGGTCTGTCCCCTGAGGGTTTCCCCATTCTGTGTACTCTATAAGGTGATGTTCTGAACAGTGTCCCTAGGCAGTCTTAGCTGGTCTGACATAAACTCCCTTATGACTGTTTCACAGTCCTTGCTCTCCTTCTCTGCTATCCCTGTAAAAACCAGATTGTCTTGCATAGACCTACACTGTACATCCAGAAGAGATTCCTTCAACTTCCTGTTGTCTATCTCAATTATGTCTACTTTGTTTCCCATGTATTCCACCTTTCCTTTCAGCTCAGCATTATCCTTGACCAGCTCATCAATTTGTCTCTGACTGAACTCCAAGCTTTCTTTGAGGCTCTTAATTTCCTGCATCATCAAGTCCAACATATCCAGTTTATCAAGTCTCTTATTGATGGCCTGTAATGTTAGATTCATGTCAACCTCTCTTATTGTCAGCGCTTCCTCCAATGAAGCTTCCTCTGCATCTTCAATGTCAGAACGTGATCTTTTACTCAGTTTGGGCTTAATACAGTCTGTAATCTTCTGTGACTTTGTCTGAATGTTAAGTTTCATAGGCGAAATTTCAGGGGAGCTCCCACAGACCGTAGTACAATATATACATACATGAACAACACATATAACACTGTACATAACAGAATATTTTAAAGGGGAACTATTTTACTATTTCTTTCACTATTTGGGCACTTTTACACAATTCCTGTGAGTCTATGGAACACCTCTGTAATATATATATTTTTTTTATTCATTGTTTTGTATTTCTAATCAAGTCCTCAAAAACAGCATTTTTCTACCTCAAGATCTCGAGCTGTTTTGAGCCTGGGCTGCAGGGCGGCACCTAAACCACTGCGGAGCGTCGTCGTCTATCTCAACATTAACATGCAGCAGTGACTATATGACATCACATATAGGCACATTTTCAAACGACTCAGTTCAGTGAGGGTGAATATTGTGAGAGGAGAATTGGAAGAATGCGCCAATATGAGAATTTTGAGACATAGATCATATTAATATAAGTTCACATAGCTAGGAAACAATGCTAAACACTCAAAAAGGCCATTTATAAGATAGTTCCCCTTTAAATAAAGTGCATGATGACTTGGTAACAGTGATTAACAAGTCCAGGTAAGTGCATGGTGCACGTGAGGGGACAGTCAATGAGCGTTTAACAGTCTGACTGCTTGGGGGAAAAAGATGTTCTTAAATCTTGAACTCTTGGCATGTATGGACCGGTATCTCCTCCCTGGGGGAAGGAGCTGAAAGAGGTGATGTGCTGGGTGAGACTGGTCCTTGATGATACACTTGGAGCGGTGGAGGCAGCGGGAGGTGAAGACGGAGGTGATGTTTGATAGAGGAGTCCCGACGATCCTGCCTGCCGCCTTCACCACCCTCTGTAGAGCCTCTTGCTCTGCCTTTGTGCAGCTGGAGAACCACACAGACACACCGTAGGTCAGCACACTCTCTATAGTTACTGTCTGTACAATACTGCTGTAGGCCTATAATACTTATGTAAATAAGTAAGGCAATTGAAATATATCTGCAGTACAGCTCAATACACACAATTGTTAAGGGGATGCAGACCAGAGAAAGACTTCCGTCTTGTTTACATCAGGGTCCCCCATTTTCAATTCATCATAAATGTACAGTTCCCTCCCCCTTGTATATATTTACTGTGTGTCACAAATGTAACAGTACTGCATGGTCTGCATCCCCTTAACAATTGTGTGTATTGAGCTGTACTGCATTCTGCAATCTGTTAATAAAGTTTTCAATCAATCAATCAATCAATAAATCAATCAATCAATCAATCAATCCGGGCCTGTGACGGTCACTGTATCACACCTATCACACCTATCACACCTCTCACACCTATCACACCTATCACACCTCTCACACCGATCCCACCTATCACACCGATCTCACCTATCACACCTATCACACCGATCCCACCTATCACACCTATCACACCTCTCACACCTATCACACCTATCACACCTATCACACCGATCCCACCTATCACACCTCTCACACCTATCACACCTCTCACACCTATCACACCTATCACACCGATCCCACCTATCACACCTATCACACCTATCACACCGATCCCACCTATCACACCTATCACACCTATCACACCAATCCCACCTATCACACCTATCACACCGATCCCACCTATCACACCTATCACACCTCTCACACCTATCACACCTATCACACCTATCACACCTCTATACCCATTCTGCAATCTGTTAATAAAGTTTTCAATCAATCAATCAATCAATCAATCAATCAATCAATCCGGGCCTGTGACGTCACTGTACCCATTCTGCAATCTGTTAATAAAGTTTTCAATCAATCAATCAATCAATCAATCAATTGGTCACTGTACCCATTCTACAATCTGTTAATAAAGTTTTCAATCAATCAATCAATCAATCAATCGGTCACTGTACCCATTCTACAATCTGTTAATAAAGTTTTCAATCAATCAATCAATCAATCAATCGGTCACTGTACCCATTCTACAATCTGTTAATAATGTTTTCAATCAATCAATCAATCAATCAATCAATCAATCGGTCACTGTACCCATTCTGCAATCTGTTAATAAAGTTTTCAATCAATCAACCAATCAATCAATCAATCAATCAATCTATCGGTCACTGTACCCATTCTGCAATCTGTTAATAAAGTTTTCAATCAATCAATCAATCAATCAATCAATCAATCAATCAATCAATCAATCAATCAATCAATCAATCAATCAATCAATCCCGCAGTGCAACGTGACCCAAATCAGCCAATGCCCGCAGTGCAACACTCCAATTCAGCCATTGGGTGGGACGGTCACGTGACCAAAATCAGCCAATGGAAGCGAGGGGTCTCAGCCCGCCGGGGTCTCAGCCCGCCGGGGCCTCAACCCGCCGCTACTGTTCCGTTCTGCAGCTGCATACTATTGGAGTCAGGGAGGGGGTGCCCTCATTGGAAGTTGCGTTTTAGCTGATCTATATACACCCAGGATAAGCGTTTTCCCTGTGAGATGACGCCCAGCGTTATGATATAATGAGCTGATAATGTGATTTCGCACATGTAGAGGGGAGGGGCAGGGAACGACGCGCGTACAGGGAGCGCACTCTTTGTACCATGAAGGAATTCGCTGCGCCTATGCTGTTATTATTCGAGGTGGGAGTTCGGAACTGAACATATATATATCTATGGTTAGCAAGAGAAAAGAATAGAGAGGCTTACGAAACATCCTCCATTTTTGAAGTCCTATGGAATGCATGTTGTGCCTTTTTTGTGTACACGCTGTACCAGCCTGTACGGTTGCACGTAACCTACATAAACTGAACCGAGGAAGGACAACCATTCAAATGCGCAGAACAACTTATGTAAGACAAGGTGAATTGATATCGGAATGAGTCGGATTCGACGTTATAACGATAACAGTCATGGACATGCGCTAAGTAATACGGTCAATGTGTGTTAACTTATGCAACGAAATCAAGCATTTTAGGCTAACTTTGACAGTCCCCTACTATACAGTTTGGATATAACCGTTGAACTCTATTTTGTAAATAATAGGTATAATATATACTATAGCCTACAATTTTTTGGCCAACAACTAGCTGGTCCATATTCCTCCATTAATTTGAGAGCTTTCTAGATTTCCTTTAAAGTTTGGATTGTATTACAATTTGTACTGTTATTACCGTCATACTACACATGGCCACTACACACTCACCCATCTTTCCATTTAGTGCTACACAGTGACGTGACTGATGACCCTTCCTTCTTTTATAGTTTCCTTGCATTGCATCAGGAAATAAATGTGTCATGTTGTCATCTATTGCGTGGTGTCTGTTTTTTAGTGTGACTGAAGCGTGTCGTCCAGTAACCATGTTGAGGCCTCTCAGTATCCTCCTGACTGCCAGCCGATGGACACTGTCTCGTTCCTGCTCCAGCTATGTAGCCCGGATGAGGTGAGTTCCCTCTCAGAGGAGCCAGCAGCATTATGGCTGGGTTTGCCATACCCAACAGACATTCCCTTAATGTTTGTGTGTTCCTTTAAACCTTTCACTGCCACACTACAGAAGGTTAACCCTTTACTATCACACTACTGACGGTTAACTTTCTGTAGTATGGCAGTGAAAGGGTTAACCTGTGTATTGTCGCAGTGAAAGGGTTAACCGTTTGGTAGTGCAGCAGTGAAAGGGTTAAACAACTGGAAGTATACAAAGAAGTATGTTGTGCTGATGCAGCTGGTGAAGGGTTACAATAAATAGAATCAGAGACTGTCATCGTTGTATAGAATATACTGTAATATGTATATTATAAGTACAAGTCTTTATTTGTCATCAGATTAACACACACACATGCGCTGGGCGACCCACAGGAACACAATTGCACTGAGTCGCTGACGAAATGTTCTCTGCACCTCCCATCCCGTCGTCCTTCCCCCCAAGGGCAGCCAGGAGCAGACAAGGGCTGCGGCAAGCGCCACGCTCGGGGACCAATCCAAGTGCTCCTGTCCGTCTTCGTCAGGGACGCGACAGCGTTAGCGATCTGTTGTGCATGTTTTTCCATTGGGTTTATCTTATCAGGAGAGGAAACCCTTCCCGGGGAGAACATGCAAACTCCACACAGAAAGGCCCGGGAGCTTATTGCTTATTCCCAGAGGAAGAATACGCCCGAGTGCTTCCGCGTTTTCCCTGATTGGCTGCGACACGCCCCGCGGCAGGCGCGGCAGCCGCAGAGCGGAGCCGCGGAGCGGAGCGGCAGAGCTTGCGGCAGAGCTTGCGGCATTATGTAGCCGTAATCCCTGATGATTTTCATTCGAAGCTTAGCTCAACTGGCAGCGCTGCGGTCCTGCGGTCCGTTGGTAAAATTATTATTATTTTTTTTAACGTGCATTCTTTCGCCGGTTAAGTTTAGGCATTAAGGTTAAGGTTAGGCATTGTTTCGGAGTTGGTTAAGGTTAGAAGGGTTAAGTTTAGGCGCTGTTAAGGAGCTGGTTAAGGTTAGAGTTTGTCTTAGAGAATGGCAATATTCTTTCGGAGTTGGTTATGGTTAAGGTTAAGGTTAGGCATGGTTAAGGTTAAGGTTAGGCATTGTTTCGGAGTTGGTTATGGTTAGAAGGGTTAAGTTTAGGCGCTGTTAAGGAGCTGGTTAAGGTTAGAGTTTGTCTTAGAGAATGGCAATAGACAGCCTATTTCCGCACTGCAGCGCGAGGCAATAGACAGCCTATTTCCGCGCTGCAGCTCTCTCGCGCTGCCGTGGTCACATGGGCGTCATGGCCAATCAGAGAAAACGCGGAAGCACGCGACGTACTCTTCCCGCTGGGAATAAGCTACACGCGGCCCGGGAGATACCCCACCTGGGTAACTGGGAACACGGCAACCTGGTCGCGTCTATACTTTCCGCAACGGAGCTCGGTTTCCGGGTTACTCTGATTGGCCGCGACCCCCACGTGACCCGCGCTAGCACGCCCCCTTATCCACCGCTGCCGCTACAGCTCGCCTGTGTGTTGACGCTCGCCTGTGTGTTGACGTGTGCGTGGCAGAAGCGGCATGGACTTGACTTTATGCTGCACTTAGCGCTGACTGATTTGATTTTTTATTTTAAATCTTTATTTCGAACATGCAAAGAATACAAACAAACAATAACAAAAGCAAAACACAACTCAATCTCCATGTTCGAAAAGGAGTAGGAAGAAGTATACACTTATTTAATCCTACCCCTTTTCCACTACTCAAATGAGTGTACTATTTTAAAACATAAAAAAAAAAAATATATATATATATATACATATGCAAAACAAAAAAACAAAAACTATATATGTAAAACATGAAAAAAAAAATTTAAACACCCGTGAATATCAAGTCCCTTCCTCATCCCTGTACCTTGTGAACATCATTTCCTTATACATCAGTTTGAATTGTCTCATGTTTGGACATTTCTTTAGCACCACATTTAGACTGTTCCACAGTTTCACTCCACATATCGAGATGCAGTGTCTTCTCATGGTAGTGCGTACATTTAGCACTTTTAAATTGTGTTCTCCCCTCAGATTATAACCCCCCTCCCTATCAAAGAACAATTCTTGAATGTTTCTTGGAAGTCCATGACTTTTTGCTTTATACATTAATTGTGCCGTTTTAAATTCCACAAGATCATTTAACTTCAATGTCTTTGACTCCAAAAACAATATGTTAGTGTGATCACGATAACCTGCAATGTGAACTATCCTTATGGCCCTTTTTTGGAGTATAAAAAGTGGTTGTAGTGTAGACTTATAATTGTTTCCCCAGACTTCAGCACAGTAATTTAAATATGGTAAAACTAGTGAACAGTAGAGAATGTAGAGAAAGTAAACATTACAGTTCTACTTTATAAAATGCTAATTGTAAATATGAAGTCCACTCCACATTACAGTTGATGCGTGATGCTGCTGAGGCGGTCGTTTCTTGACTGGCGTTGCATAAGATTTACATTTAGTCAGCTAGCTGATAACTGCATAAGCAGAATATTAAGATGACTGCGTTTCTTGACTCAGAGTGGCGGCGCGACAATAGCGTTTCTTGACTCAGGCGTCTATGCCAAATACAGCTGATAACTGCATAAGCAGCATATTAAGATGACTGCGTTTCTTGACTCAGAGTGGCGGCGCGACAATAGCGTTTCTTGACTCAGGTGTCTATGCCAAATACAGCTGATAACTGCATAAGCAGCATATTAAGATTAAGATGACTGCGTTTCTTGACTCAGGCGTCTATGCCAAATACAGCTGATAACTGCATAAGCAGCATATTAAGATTAAGATGACTGCGTTTCTTGACTCAGGCGTCTATGCCAAATACAGCTGATAACTGCATAAGCAGCATATTAAGATTAAGATGACTGCGTTTCTTGACTCAGGCGTCTATGCCAAATACAGCTGATAACTGCATTAGCAGCATATTAAGATGACGCGACAATATTATTAAACAAGAGAGCTCTGTCATTGAAGTGGGTGGTGTTACCAACAGCGCGTTTCTTGAATCAGAGTGGCGCGTTTCTTGACTCAGGAAGCGAGCGTCAAACACAGGAGCGAGCGGCAGCGGCAGCGGATGATAAGGCGGCGTGCTAGTGCGGGTCACATGGGGGTCGCGGCCAATCAGAGGAACCCGGAAACCGAGCTCCGTTTCGGAAAGTATAGACGCAACCTGGTCCCCAAGTGGGAATCGAACCCACAACCTTCTAGCTGTGAGGCGACAGTGTTAATAATAATAATAATAATAATAATAATAATAATAACTTTATTTGTATAGCACTTTTCATACAGAGGTTGCAGTTCAAAGTGCTTCACAACAGTAAAAAATACAGGCATAAGCGAGCATAGCAAGGTATGGTAAATCACAGTGTTTCACATTAGGATCTAGCATCCTAATAGGCTCTCTATTCAGTAATACAAATAATAAAATAGTTTAAAATGATTAAGTTAAAAAATTATAAATTATAAAATAGAACAGACATACAACAACAGTAAAAATTACAGGCATAAGCAAGCATAAAAATTTAAAATGTAAATAGCAAGGTTACAGTAAAAACTGTGATAAGATTGTTCAATCAGATGAAAATGGCCCAGTTAGGAGAATCAACCTTGGCACGATGTACCTAACTGGAATGGTAAACAACTTTGCTAGATTTAGGTCAAAAGTCATCTTCTCCTCACAACAAGGCATCACTCTAACATATATATGAATTTCATTGGAAGTGTATGAAAGTAGGTAGGGTAAGAATATAGCTCTGTTTACAGTTTGATTCAGTAATACAAATAATAAAATTAGTTTAAAATGATTCAGTTTAAAAATAGTCATCAGTAAGAAGTAAAAAGTGTGATAACCGACACATAAATTTGATAGGCAGTGTATAAAAGTAGGCAGGGTAAGAATAGTGCAGGTAAGTACAATTTGTGTCAGGATATCCCTGATGTTTCTATAATAATATTTACCCTTGCCACTAGGTGGTAGCAGATATCTATCTTCAGATATTTGCCTGCATTACCCCACAGTGAAATGCCTGAGCAAAGAGATAGGTTTTAAGCTGTCTTTTAAAGATGTCTAGCGAGTTGGCTTCTCTGATGTTTTGGGGTAGTTTGTTCCACAGTTTTGGGGCATAGTTGATAAAGGCTGCATTACCGATCCTCTTTTGACTGTTTCTGGGAGCCTCTAGTAGTCCAGCAGCTGATGATCGCAGTGTTCTTGCTGGTGTGTAATTTATTAGAGTGTTGGCGATGTAGCTAGGTCCCTGTCCATTTAGAGCTTTGTATGTAAGGAGAAGGACCTTAAAGTCAATTCTAAATGTTACAGGAAGCCAGTGTAAAGCAGCTAAGACTGGACTAATGTGCTCTCTCCTTTTGGTTCTAGTTAGCAGTCGGGCTGCAGAGTTTTGGATTAGCTGAAGCCTCTCTGTGGTTTTCTTAGGGAGACCTGTGAAAAGTGCATTACAGTAGTCTAACCGGCTAGATATGTAGTGTTAACCACTACACCACCGTGCCGCATAGTTAGAGCCTAGTTAGAGCAATGCAAGTCTATATTAGGGCTGGGTAATTCATCAACATGTATTTCAATAATGATTTTGGTTTCCAACGATTATGAAAACAATATAATGGACTTTCAGCTCGTCAAGTCAAGTCAGGTCATGTTTATGAGTCAGGGGACCAATCCAAGTGCAACTCATGTTTTTGAGTCGGTCATGTTTTTGAGACAGGTCATGTTTTTGAGTCGGGTCATGTTTTTGAGTCGGTCATGTTTTTGAGTCGGTCATGTTTTTGAGACAGGTCATGTTTTTGAGTCGGTCATGTTTTTGAGTCGGTCATGTTTTTGAGACAGGTAATGTTTTTGAGTCGGGTCATGTTTTTGAGTCGGGTCATGTTTTTGAGTCAGGTCATGTTTTTAAACAAGGTCAAGTCAGTCAGGTGGCAGAGCTGTAGTGGTTAACACTGTCGCTTCACAGCAAGAAGGTGCTGAGTTCGATTCCCGGTTGGGGACCAGGTTGCCGTGTTGCCAGTTACCCAGGTGGGGTATCTCCTAGGGGTGGGAATCGCCAGAGACCTCACGATACGATACTATCACGATACTTGCGTCACGATACGATAGTATCGCGATACTAATTTAATTAATCGAATTTAATTAAAAAAAACTTTTTTTTATCAAATTTTATTTATTATCTTTTTTCAACTGCAAAGTAAAACTTTGTCAACATGTTTTATCTAATAAAATAAAGTTCAGTCTGTTCATCTCACTTCAATCATTTTTATTGCAGGACATCGTATTTTCTCAAGCAGACAGATGTAAACACTGTAATCTGTGTTGCATGTACCTGACAAACTGAACTGTTTGTATTACAGTCATATTCCAACTTAACTGAATGCACATGTGTGCGTGTGTGTGGACTACTGTACTATTACAGGTATTGAAATGAACAATGCAACTTCCTTATACAATTTATTTTAATTTTTAATTTTTTTATGAATAATTAAACATCTATTCTTGGCGTCCCTGTATCGATACAGTATCGCCACGCAAAGTATCGCGATACTACTACGTATCGATTTTTTCCCCCACCCCTATCTCCCCATGCTCGCAAGGGTTTCCCCTCCTGAAAAAGAGATAAAAACATGCAGAACAGATCGCTAATGCTGTCATGTCCCTGACTGAAGACAGACAGTTGCACTTGGATTGGTTCCCGGGTGTCAACCCATGTCTGCTCCCGGCTGCTTGTATCCTTCCGGCAAGCAACAAGCCCTTCCGCGTTGCTCTGATTGGCCAGCGATCTACGCTCGTTTCCCCCCTACGCCCGCGCGAGCGCGCATGTGCATGAGGCTACGCGAGCCGCGATAATCCCCCCTACACCTGTGCGAGCGCGCATGCGCATGAGCCGCGAAGGCAAGCCCCCCACGCAGGTTAATAATAATAACCACGCAGGTTAATAATAATAAATGGGTATCGCAGAACACGCCATATTAGCAACGCTCGCACACACGCAGGTTAATAATAATAAGTGGGTATCGCAGAACACGCCATATTAGCATGATAATACCTAGCTGCATCAGATAATACCTACCTGCATCAATATATGCCGCGCTATATACTCCAACGCCTAACTAACTAAGATGGACGATCACTGCTATCACTGACAACACAGCCCAGCTGTCAGAAACTGTACATTGTAACGTTATATAACATAACGTTATATAATGTTATTTCGCGTTTTATTCATAACGTTATTTCGCGTGACAACACAGCCCAGCTGTCAGAAACTGTACATTGAGGGGATTTGAATCAAAGCCCTATCGAAAGTACTCAAGCTCTACTGTCTTGAACTAGTATAAAGCATCAATGTGCAGAAACTGTACATTGAGGGGGTTTGAATCACTGTTTACACTCCCCACTTACTGTACCATGTTCTACATATAGAACCTCATCTCATGCACATTGATTGATTGTTCAAGAGTGGATATATGTTGCAGAACATGCCTGTTAATTACCTTTTAAATATCTGTTACGTGGTTAGGGTATGTATGTTTTTTAAATAAATGCCTAGTCTTGTGCTTTGTCACCACCTGTCAATCTGTTCTGTTATTGGTCCATGATGGCAATAAGTTGATGATTTTTACAGCCTGGTGGGCGAGATTATGCATGACCAGCCTGTGATCTAAATATTACCTGTGTTGATGGAATCACGTCAATATAGAGAGTAGTGACGAATGCATAATTTACACTTGTGCCAATTGCGTGCGTTTGTCTAAGTATTATTCTTATTATTATCTACCGCGGCGGCGGCAAAACCTATTAATATTACCTATGTGTTGATGGAATCACGTCAATATAGAGAGTAGTGACGAATGCATAATGCCGCGGCGGCAAAACCTATTAACCCATTCTCTGCTGGAGCTTATATCCATCCTTGTAGCCTCTCTGCCAGCACTATTTGTCTATGGAGATGTTCACCTTCTTTGCAGGGCTATAACTTTTTAAATTGTATTGCTAAATTGACATTACTATGGCCCATTCAACATCAATTATCTATCGTTCAGGATGTAGGAACGTTTTACTTTTTCATTCACACATTCATACTAAAATACCGTACAGAGTATAAATATGTTTTTATCGTTTTCTGCTGTATTTCATAGAACGTGAGATATAGCCATAAATGCATATATTAGATGATCAAATGCAGTTTGATACCGATCAACGTTATATAAAAAATTTCAACTGTACATGATCCTAAACGTCATGACTGGTCATCTGCTGGTGTCTGGATAGAGTCCCGCGAGCGATAGCGAGTGGCCCGGACGGAATAGGGGACGGACTAAGCACTTCCGGCCACATCCGGTTTTGGCAACTCGCCGATCGGCCACCAGGTGGCGGTATTGAAGCTTTGCAGAGTTGAGCGGAGTCCTACAACACCAGCCAAGACTCCGTGGGTGAAATGTGAATACCATCACGAAAATATGAAATATTGATCTCAAAGACGCCTTTAGGCGTCATTGGCAGATTACGCATGGCGGAGAATGACGTGTAAACACGTCATCGGTGGAGAATGGGTTAATATTACCTATGTGTTGATGGAATCACGTCAATATAGAGAGTAGTGACTAATGCATAATTTACACTTGTGCCAATTGCGTGCGTTTGTCTAAGTATGAGCGTGTGCAAAATGTGCATGCACACGTTACCGGCGTAGGGGGGAAACGAGCGTAGAAGATCGCTGGCCAATCAGAGCAACGCGGAAGGGCTTGTTGCTTGCCGGAAGGATACAAGCCTCCCGGCTGCCCTTGGGGGGGGAAGGACGGGCTGATATATCTCTCTGTGTTCCAGGTATCTGAACAGGCAGATATCTCTCTGTGTTCCAGGTATCTGAACAGGCTGATATCTCTCTGTGTTCCAGGTATCTGAACAGGCTGATATCTCTCTGTGTTCCAGGTATCTGAACAGGCTGATATCTCTCTGTGTTCCAGGTATCTGAACAGGCTGAGGGGGGAGGATGAGGCCTGTCTGGAAGCCTTACAGACTGGTAACGTCTTCCTCTACCACAAGCTGGCTCCTCTGCTTCAGAACACAGAGAGGGGGGTGTTGAAACTACCAGCCCTGAAGACTAAAGGTACTGGAACACACATACCTAAATACTAAAGGTACTGGAACACAAATACTAAAGATACTGGAACACACATACCTAAATACTAAAGGTACTGGAACACACATACCTAAAGACTAAAGGTACTGGAACACACATACCTAAAGACTAAAGATACTGGAACACACATACCTAAATACTAAAGGTACTGGAACACAAATACTAAAGGTACTGGAACACACATACCTAAAGACTAAAGGTACTGGAACACACATACTTAAAGACTAAAGGTACTGGAACACACATACCTAAATACTAAAGGTACTGGAACACACATACCTAAAGACTAAAGGTACTGGAACACACATACCTAAAGACTAAAGGTTATCGAACACACATACCTAAAGACTAAAGGTTATCGAACACACATACCTAAATACTAAAGGTACTGGAACACACATACCTAAAGACTAAAGGTACTGGAACACACATACCTAAAGACTAAAGGTACTGGAACACACATACCTAAATAAATACTAAAGGTACTGGAACACACATACCTAAAGACTAAAGGTACTGGAACACACATACCTAAAGACTAAAGGTTATCGAACACACATACCTAAAACTTAAGGTACTGGAACACACATACCTAAAGACTAAAGGTACTGGAACACACATACCTAACGACTAAAGGTACTGGAACACACATACCTAACGACTAAAGGTACTGGAACACACATACCTAACGACTAAAGGTACTGGAACACAAAGACTCAAGGTTATGGAACACACACTTCTTCTTCTTCTTCTTCTTCTTCTTCTTCTTCTTCTTCTTCTTCTTCTTCTTCTTCTTCTTCTTCTTCTTCTTCTTCTTCTTCTTCTTCTTCTTCTTCTTCTTCTTCTTCTTCTTCTTCTTCTTCTTCTTCTTCTTCTTCTTCTTCTTAGCCAGATGTTAATCATCCTGCTAAAGACCTTTTCAAACTGGACAACATGAATGTTCTAAATGAATGTATTTCCTGTTGCAGTGTTTGCTAATATCAATAGGTAGATGCTAGATCTCATGGCTTGGAATAAAATGTTTACATTCTGCCTCACAGCAGTAAAATAAATATAAAATTAACATTAAAAAAAACTATGCAGAGAATAAGAAAAAGGGTAAAATCAATGCAGGTAATAACAATTCAAATCCCAACATCTTGTGACCAATATCACTTTGTCATTGTATTTCTTGTATTGTTAATCTTGACTTACAGTCATCTACTGCTCTTGTGTCCTTATCAGTCTTTATGTTCAAGGTCCCAGACCTTTTCTTATTACTCTTAGTAATTCTATTACAACAGACTTTAACTTTAAAATATATTTGTCAGTATAAGTCCAGGGCCCTCATTCATCAACGTGACGTAGAAAATGTTCTATTTCCATACTTAAGCACAGATCTTAGAATGTGTGCACGCACAAAAAAAACGGGATTCATCACACGTGCGTACACAGGTCCTACGCACACCTGTCATGATAAATATCACCTTGGTCCTACGACGAGGCTCGTGCACACTTTCACGTATTTGCATACCAGAACCGCCCCGATTAACCATATACGGTAATGGACCACCCCCATGAAATGTGGAAAAGTGGACTAAGCCGAGGGTGTTGTACACTGTCGGATATTATATCTATTAACTTCCTAAAAGACCATTGCTGCCTGGACACCGCAAACACTAATAAAGACCATTAACCACTGTTTTGCCGTTGCCCGTTAGTGTCATTAATGCATGCTGGAATAAGAATGTCTTTCTTAATTTATTTTTAATATTAATAATTATTATAATACAATAAAAGACAGCTCCGTCTTTTAATACACATATATTGTACAGTAACGTCAAATAAATACTACAGTCCCCGCTGAAATAAAGGTTCTGCACGCACATACCAGCAGTGATCTACAGCATAAAAGATAGCCACTTTATAATACTATTCTGAGTAGATCATTCATCTGTATCGCAACAGAGTCACGGATCTGGTCGGGGCAGGTAGCATTATGTCGGGAAAATCTTTATGAAATAAACAAAAGTGGATTAAAGAATTTAAAAACAAAGTTTAGCATATTAAATCGTTTTATAAGCTTTCTGCGTAGATAATTCATCTGTATCGCAACAGAGTCACGGATCTGGTCGGGGCAGGTAGCATTATGTCGGGAAAATCTTTATGAAATAAACAAAAGTGAATTAAAGAATTTAAAACGAAGTTTAGCATATTAAATCGTTTTATAAGCTTATAGCTTTTTTCGTGCTGATTTGAGAAGGGTCCAGCTGCAGAGCCGGAGAGCAACTCTCAGGTCCAAGATAGCACTTATACTATTTTGAGAGAGACAGCAGAGAGACAGACAGCAGAGAGACAGACAGACAGACAGACACTGTTCCACAGTGTGTGTGTGTGTGTGTGTGTGTGTGTGTGTGTGTGTGTGTGTGTGTGTGTGTGTGTGTGTGTGTGTGTGTGTGCGTGCATGCGTGTGTGTGACTACTAGTCTAATAGTAGAGACTCAGCCCCCCCCCCTCTGGACCACCTCCTAGTAGAGACCTCTCTAGGAAGAAGACGAAGATAAGGATTAAGGCGAGACACTGCAGGTGAATAGGCAAATATACTTTTTTTGTTGATTTTGAGATTTTGTTATATTTTGCTTCCTTTTTTTTTTGATCCACTTTTTCTCCCATTTTTTCTATATTTTCTCCCATCCCAATTTCGTATCATCCAATTCAACCCTCCCCTGTCACGAACGCTGTTTCTTGCCTCCCACAAGCCGGCTGCAATGTGGACTAAGTCATACATAGCACAAGTCCCCTCCGGTACTTGAGGTAACAGCAGTCGCATCTTTTCACCTGCGCAGCTCGATCTCTCAGTGTCGAGGAGTAACGCGTGGGAGGCTCACGCTGCCCCCGACACTTTCTGATTCTACTGCGCAGGCGCACCAACCGACTTGTAGGAGTCGCTTGTTCACAACGTTCGATCCCCACCCTTCAGTTTTCCCTCCCCGTAATACGGCCAATGTGTATTACTGCGGACGACCAGCTAAACTGAAAACAATGTGGAGAGCTGGATTCGAACACGCGAATCCTAGCGTCTCCACACTGGTGGCGAGTGCCTTGCCCACTACACCACCTAGCCGCCCTTATATTTTGCTTCCTAAACATGTCTTCTATGAAACTAGTGACAATAAAACGTCAATAACACACATTTAGTTGTTTATTTTACTTCATTTTGCCTTATTGCATCCATAAATGTCAACATATTTAATGGGGAAGTGCCTCATTTGCATATATAAACATACATTTCAGAAAACTTGTCTCTACTAGGAGGTGGTCCAGAGGGGGGGGGGGGGTCCAGAGGGGGGGGGGTCTCTACTAGGAGACTAGTGGTCACACACACACACTGTGGAACAGTGTCTATCTGTCTGTCTGCCTGTCTCTCTGCTGTCTGTCTCTCCGGCTCTGCAGCTGGACCTTCTCAAATAAGCACGGAAAAGCTTTTAAGCTTATAGCTCCAATTTGGGTCCCAAATTGCGGTACAAATGAAGGAGGTGTCTCGGGTAGTGGACTCTAGTTAATATTATGTTCTCTCTGCAATTAGACTGCCCCTCATTCATTCATTCATCCCTATCTGATGCTATCTCTGAAAACAGTTCCTGCGAGCGCAGTCAGTGCACCCGATAACGCTATATATATAAACCTGCATTCATTCGGAGAGAAAGACCTATTCCACATGCTATTTAGGGTTTGACAATAATTACACTAATATCGCTATTTCACAATGAACTATAATGAATTACGGGGGTCATACAGAACACGTCAGTCAAGCTTATTTCCGCGCTGAAACTAATGCATGCAACTGATCTATGCCGTCCGTCTGCAGTCCCCATATTCTACCACAGGGCGTCAGCTAAGCATGGTCCGACCTGTGCTTAAATATACGCACAAAGTTCAAATAGATAAATCCCACACTTAGCTTAGGAATGGTCGTACGCACGGCTTAAGCACATATCTGTGCGTAAGTCAGGTTGATACATGAGGGCCCAGGTTTCTTGATGGTCATCTGACCATGATTCAGATCGTGAAGAGGGTCCCAAACCCTGATATTGTGAATGTTTATCTGCCAACATCAACTATGCAACTTAAAATAGCAGCATAAACAACAATACAATGTAATGGGAGTGGTTAAGGTCGGGTTAGGGATAGGTTTATAAACAACGTTTAAGGTGGAAATTATGATGAGTTGCGGCTTGGCCAAAAAGTGACCATTGATAACTCACGTGTGATCTAGCATCTACCATATCAATTAGCTGACAGGAGATACACTTGGGGCCTGTTCGCTGTATACAAATATACCGTGTTCGAGCCAATCAGCAATACCAACTGAGTCATGTGACTAAGTTGCCCACTACCTGCGCGACCTGCTGCGCTAAAAAAGTATGATGGGGCTCTATGGAGAAACCATGACACTCCCCTGACTAAAAGTTGTTTCACATAGCTGTGAGTGTGAGTCTTCCACCTTTACATATCTAGTTTAGGCATGGATTGAATGTTTAGATCGCTAGCATGGCTAACAAATGCAAATATATCGTAGTCTGCCCTCTAGTTCTGAACAGGATTACGTTCCTTTTGCCCCCTTGATGCGCATGCACACTGAGTCTGATGTGGACAAGCGAACAGGTCAATAGCATTACAATTAAACTGAAAAAGGTATTTTTAGTCAAAAAGTTAATAGTCATTTGTCATAGTATGTGATTTACAATGTTTATGTCCTCTGCCTGTGTGTTTGTGTGTGTTGTAGCTGTGGAGGGGGTCTTGGTGAGGCTAGGGAGGGATAGAGACCTGGTGAAAGAGTCACTTCTTATCAACTGTACCAAGGACGACACAGCCCAGTTCTGTCTGGATGTTGGTAAGAAGAAATATATTTATATTTATCATTGTGTATTTATTTACATTTATTTTTATTATATAATTATTATTATTGTTTGTGTCATTACTTGACTGATACAAAACAAAACGGTAACGGAACGTAGACCAATCTCGGTCACTCTCTTTGTCTGGGAACGCCCAAAACCAAATTCGGCCACGCCCCATTTTGCGCGACATCCAGGCTTTTTTTTACTGTCAGCGTTTGGGAATTTCATGTCGACAGGTAGATGAAGTGAAATTATACTTATTTTAGAATATATATATCAAATTTCATGAGTATTCATCTATATTTAGTAATCTAAAGACTATTAGATATGAACGTATGTACCAGTAAAAAGTGGGAATCTCTAGAATGTGTTTTGGGCAATGGTGTGCGGGTATCCTCTCAACACTTTCTGTTGTCAGTAGATGGCAGCATTGGTTTAAAAGGTGAAAATGTTATGACTACAAAATTACTACAAATCCCAAGACATTTATCACCTAGTTCACAGGTCAGCACCGGATTAGGAAAACGTGATCTGAACACAGGAGCATTAAACTATTAATGCGACCTGAATATAGTGACCGAGAATGGGCACCTAATTATCTTAACAAAAGTGCATCATTAGCATTATGTTTGTTGTCTAAAGGGGAACATAATGGTACAATTTAAGATTTTAATGTTATCCGCATATAAAAGGACAAATAAAACATCGTTAATTTGTAAGAAACCTCAATGAAAACGGCGCAGGGTAAGTTATATTCGCTATTGTTATGAAAATGTGACAGAATCCTATAAAAATGTGGACGAATTTGGTCACTGTGACGTGTTATATATAAACAAGACAATGACGATCACGAAAATGACTGTATAAGATGTAGATTATTGCCATATAATCGCTACTGCCTATATGCTCTGTTACCCATACTGTATGAACTCTGAACTCTGTTACCCATACTTGTTACGGTTTTGTAAAGCGACCCCAATAGCACAACACAAGACAGGTATGAGAGTTAGCCAAAACTGGGCATAATTTATTATATGAACAAAAAGCGGCACTGTCCCTTTAAGTGAGAACACAAAAAATGAATATGAATGAAGGGAAATGTTGTGGTTCTAGTCTTGTTCAGACTCGACGGGCAACCCGACGGGCAACTCAACTATCAGGGGTCCATGAAAAAAGAGTGAGAACACAGGAATCCTCCCGTGGAAGCATAGGGAGCGACAACGATGTCTCACACCAGGAACGAGGGGCCACGGAGAGAGAACGCACACTCGCAGGAATCCTCCCGTGGAAGCATAGGGAGCGACTCGACGTCTCATACCAGAGACGCGACAGTAGGTGGTAGTGTACCAATGGCACGACGTCTCGCACCGGAGACGCGACAAGGAATCCTCCCGTGGAAGCATAGGGAGCGACTCGACGTCTTGCACCGGAGACGCGACAGTAGGTGGTAGTGTACCAATGGCACGACGTCTCGCACCGGAGACGCGACAAGGAATCCTCCCGTGGAAGCATAGGGAGCGACTCGACGTCTTGCACCGGAGACGCGACAGTAGGTGGTAGTGTACCAATGGCACGACGTCTCGCACCGGAGACGCGACAAGGAATCCTCCCGTGGAAGCATAGGGAGCGACTCGACGTCTTGCACCGGAGACGCGACAGTAGGTGGTAGTGTACCAATGGCACGACGTCTCGCACCGGAGACGCGACAAGGAATCCTCCCGTGGAAGCATAGGGAGCGACTCGACGTCTTGCACCGGAGACGCGACAGTAGGTGGTAGCAACAAGACGACCTGGCAACGTGTGGAAGGCAGTCGGCAATACTTAAGCTCTCCCGACGAGCTGATTGCCAACCACCCTCAGGTGCGTGAAACTGATTGTTCGGCGTGCAGAGTTCCACCAGCCCTCACAATACTGTACCAACTCTGAGCTCTGTTGCCTATACTCTAGGCTCTGTTACCCATACTGTACCAACTCTGAGCTCTGTTGCCTATACTCAACTTATACCTGCCTACTGCTTTCATTGTCTACAACTGCCTTACAGTGTAATCATAACTACATCCCTCAAACTATAGTCTACCCATATAACTCTGAATGATAGCATACACAATAATGCTGTATATATATAATATATATTTATATTTACCGTATCTATTTATCCACATCTGTCTGAATATACATACATATACTGTAATCCTTTTTCCATATATTTTTTTTTTATCTACTTTTTCTCCCACATCACGTGTCCCCTCCGGTACTCGAGGAAGCAGCCGTCGCATCTTTTCACCTGCACAGCGCGATCTCTCAGCATCTGGGGTCTGCGTGGGAGGGACACGCCGCCCCCGTCGCTTCCTGATTCTGCTGCGCAGGCGCACCAACCGACCTGTAGGAGTCGCTGTCCACAACATCCGATCCCCACCCATCAGCTTCCCACCCCCTAATACTACCAATTGTATTAGTATGAACGACCAGCCAAGCTGATAGCAATGCGGAGAGCTGGGCTCGAACCCAGCGTCTCCTGCATTGGTGGCGAGCGCCTTGCCCACTACACCACCTAGCCGCCCTCCTTTTTCCATATCTGTAGATATTATATCTATACTAGTGCTGTCAGGCGATTAAAACAATTAATCTAATTAATTACAGGATTTGTAATTAATTAATCTAATTCATCGCATTTTAATCGCATTACCATTTTAGGCCTGATATTCTATATTCTATAATCATATTTCAAATGGCATGTGTCCGGATGGCAGAATTCAGTACTGTATCTACAAAACCTTCTGTTTAATCATCTTCCATTTATTAATTTGCTTAGATTTTTCAGGTCTGGTCAATTTGAGCATGGTGTTATTCACAGTCAAAGATAAAAAATATTTAATTGATATTCTCATTTGGTTCATTACAATTTACTCAAGCCTAGTAACAGACACAGTATTTCTGACACTGGGAATATAAATTTCCCTGAGATCCATAGATGTCCCTATATCAGATACCAAGAACATGCAAATGGACCATATTAAAAAAAGAGTCTGTAAATGTGTTTTCTACGTGCTTATGGAATGAATGAGATAAAAAAAATATTTAAATTTAAAAGAAAAAATATTTTTTCTTTTTTAATTAATTTTGAGTTAATTTTCATAACGCGATAATTTGCTGTGTAATTAATTCATCTAATAAACGCGATAAACTGACAGCCCTAATCTATACATATCCCTTACCTACTCTTACTAGTTATACCGCTGTGTTTATATACCTGTATCACTGTACATAATAATACTATAACATTGTACATACATCTGATTAGCATTATTATTCAGTAGTACTCATTTATATATTTTATATCCAGTTTAATCACTTGTACATTGTATATTGTTAATGCAATTTACTGTTATGTTTGCACTCTGGTTAAATGCCAACTTATCTTTGTTGTACTGTATAATAATAATAATAATAATAATAATAATAATAATAATAATAATAATAATAATAATATTAACTTTATTTATATAGCACCCTTCATACATGGATTGCAGCTCAAAGTGCTTCACAGCAAATAGCATAAAATTAACATAGGAATAATATGTGCATACAGTTGACAGAATAAAAGCAATGCATGCAGTGCAGACATGAATAGGCATAAAATAAGTACAACAAGTACAGTGTTTTAAAAAAGTAAAAAAAAAAATCTGCTATCTACAGATACGGAACTTCGTAAGGACTCATGTAGATACATGGTCAGACATTCCTCAGCATCAAGCACTGGAAACTATAATTAATGTTAGACCAGGTAGTAAAGGGGCGGTCTCAAAAATATACCAGACACTTTTCAATCAGATAATAATTAACACAGAAAGATATAGGACTGAGTGGGAGTCAGAACTGGGGATACCCCTCAATGAGGAATATTGGGAAACGTGTCTTACAAATATTCACCGGTGCTCTGTAAATGTTAGAATTAACTTGATTCAATTTAAAGTGATACACAGGTTGCACTACTCAAAGGTGAAAGTGAATAAGATGTATCCTAGCCTATAGCATATCAGCATTGTGTAACAAATGTAAAAATCAAGATGGTACACTACCCTTACACATCAACTCTGGTCTTGTCCCAACTTACACACGTTCTGGTCTGATATATTTGACTTTTATTCAAAAGCTTTTAATAAACAGTGGGAACCCTGCCCCTTAGTGGCCAGTTTGAGCTCTAGCGACGATGCTACTCTGTACTCTGGCAATGAAAAATGGCCGATATATCTAGGTGCTGTGTTGGCTAAAAATCTCATCTTGAGACTCTGGAAGTCTGATGCAGCACCCTCATTTGAAATGTGGATGAGAGAGCTGGGCGAGACCCTCTACTTAGAGAGGCTTAGATTTAAAAATACAGGACAGAGAAAGGTGTTTGATAAGACATGGGGACCGGTGTTGGATTACTTAAAGGGTCTGAGGGAGGATGAAGATGATATATAAGTTCACAGTGTTACTCTTACTACATTAATGTCTGAAGGTATATTCTCTGTTTTGTCTTGGCTTTTTGCCTTTTTCTAATGCTTTGGTCTTTTGGTCTCTTTCCTATTTTCCAGCAAGAATCTAGCTTATTTAACTATCCTGTATTTTGTATGTATAAATCCGCCAAATGAAAGAATGTTTATTTTTTTAAATATTTTTTTTTGTTATATGCCGCTGTAAAATAGTTTTTGAACAAGAAGAAAAATAAGATTGCTTGTGTGCATCATTATGGAATGTATGGAACAATACATTTGAATCGAATCGAATCTAATCTATTGATAAAACAAACAAACACAATTTGCAGATAATAAAAAAAACGATCCACCGCTAACCACCCTCACACACACAGAGACAGTGCAGTGGAAATTTCTCTGTCAACCTTCTCCTCAGTCTCTTTTTGTTATATTTATCCTTTTTATCCTTATCCTTAACTATTATTGTGATCATATTGCAATCATTCTTTCTCTCTCTTTCTTTTTTCTCTGATATTGTGAATTGTGATGCACACTTTTGTTTGTCTAAATCAACAACAAAAAGGACAGATTTTAGTCAAATTTCTCATAAAATCTTTTCAGAATGATTTGAGAATGTCAAATTACAATTCATCAGATATCCACACTGATGAATCATAAAAAATTTGAGTATTTGTATAGACCTTTTACAACTTGACAAGATCAATACATTTAAATGGGTGTATTTCTTATTACTTATACTTATACTTATACACTGGCAAGATCCATATGTATTTTGATATATTTATGTATAATCACCACTGGTGTAAAAAGAAATTACCGTCCTACAATTATACATGAATATATTTGAACTAATGGTCCACCAATAACTTATTTATAAAGCTACAAGCATTGAAATGTATGGACCTAGTGGATTTCAAAACGGCCCTCATTGTATACAAAGCCAGATACAAACTAATCCCAGGCAACATTCAAAAATGGTTTAGAGACAGGGAAGGAGAATATAACTTAAGAGGGAGAGGGAATCTTAAACAACCAATGGTACACACTACGCTGAAAAGCATGTGCATATCGGTATGCAGGGCTGCCTGGGAGAAATGCGAGGCCCTGTGCAAGATTTAAACGCGAGCCCCCCCCCCTAAAAGGTAAAAAAAAAAATATATATATATATATTTTTTTTTCATACAGTCAACATATTCTTAAATAATAGCGCTGCCCGAGGCTAGGCATGATACAGTCAACATATAGCAAGAGAGAGAGCGAGAGAGAGCTCCCGTTCTACAGTCAATATACAGTGTTATCGCTGCACAGACCCGGCAATGCCCCTGACCCTCCACCAGAGCAAGGCCAGAGAGAGAGAGACACATTGGAAAGAAACAACCCAAAACCAGAGCAAATTGAAATGCTATTTGGCCCTAAACAGAGAGTACACAGTGGCAGAATACCTGAGCACTGTGACTGACCCAATACTAAGAAGATCCTTGACTAGGTACAGACTCAGCGAGCACAGCCTAGCCATCGAGAAAGGCCGCCATAGGCAGACCTGGCTCCCAAGCGAAGACAGACCCACTGCACACAAGATGAGGTGGAAACCGAGCTCCACTTCTTAACAACCTGCCCACTATACCAAGACATACTTCCCACAAATTGCAAACACCCAAAGAGACTTTGAAAACATCGACAATAACTCAAAACTCCCATACCTACTGGGAGAAATACAAGAATGTGAAATAAAGCCCATTTGAATTGAAGAGAGAGAGATAGATAGAGCATGTCTGTGTGTGTTAGAAAGAGAGATAGAGAGAGAGCATGTCTGTTTGTGTGTGTGTGTTAGAGAGAGAGCATGTATATGTGTGTTAGAAAGAGAGAGAAATATAGAGAGAGAGAGCATGTCATTTTGTGTGTTAGAGAGAGATATAGAGCATGTCTGTGTGTGTTAGAAAGAGAGAGAGAGAGAGCATGTGTGTTTGTGTGTTAGAGAGAGAGAGCATGTCTGTGTGTGTGTGTGTGTGTTAGAGAGAGAGCATGTATGAGAGAGATAAGCAAAGATGAGCCCCTAAAGGATATTCAACTTTTAATGGAAGAACAAAACAGAAGGAAAAGATAACTTCACAAAGGCAACATGAATATACATAGATCCAAAAGGACAAAGATCAACACTTAAATCCAAAGAGAAGAGGGTCTATACCAGAGAAAACAAAGTAGCAAGGAGCCAATGGCCGACATCAGCTAAATAGGCTAACTGCAAATAGAGTAGCCAGGTACTGACACCAGGCCACACACCGTTAGCTACTACAACAGCTAGCCGGCCCGTTTGGCTCAATATAACGTTAGCTAGCCGGCCCGCTTTGGCTCAATATAACATTAGCTACAACAGCTAGCCGGCCCGTTTGGCTCCCGAGAGAGAGAGAGAGAGAGATATATCCACGGCGGGAATAGAATAGAGTGCATTAAAAACTCACCAAAGGTCCAAGAGGATGGAGACAACCGCGTGGAGTTGACGAAGTTCATCTGCCGAATGACCGTCCTCTTCATCTTGGCATAACAATGCTGCACGCGCTCTCTCTAGGTTAGCTAACGCTAGTTAGCCTTTAGCTAAGCTAGCTACTAGCCGACATCATCATGGCTATCCCGACTGAACCACACGTTAGCACTCGATATTATAACGTAGCTAAAGCTAACTAGCTGTCCCTGCCTTTAGCTAAGCCAACATGGCTAGCCTGACTGAACTGTCTAACATGCAACAACTTTCATCTTCAGTCCATCTGCCGAATGACCGTCCTCTTCCTCTTGGCTGGCATAACTAAGCATAACCTCCAAAGCTGCACGCGCGAAATAGTCAAACGCAGCTGACGCACGCCGGCGTACACATGATGTAACCCCTCCCTTCGTTGAAACCAATAGTATGTCTGCTTTTTTGTGCGAGGCCCCCCTTCCCGCGAGGCCCTGTGCGACCGCACTGCTCGCACACCCCCTGAGGCGGCCCTGCCGGTATGTGGAGTGAAGTTGTGGAATAATTTACCTGAATACATCAAACTGAGTAAACATATGGCACAATTTAAAAAGCAGCTAAAAAAATACACATTAGAGAAATACAGAAATGAGTAATGAGGATAAACAAAGTTATGTTATATTGTGTTATGTGGTGCTGTACTATATTCACTGCTGTCAAGTGAATCAAGTTTTTTATTTATTTTTTGTATTATAAGTAAAAGTATATTCTATACTGTAATATACTAAATTATGTTATATCTAGTCAAATTAATGGAAGAACAAATACAAATGTAACGGGGTAAGGATCAATACGCTTAGCTTCCCTCTACTCCTTTTTTGGACATGTCTGCCAACCAAACACATTGCTCTTGACCTTTTATTTATAATTCTTTTTTTTTCTTTTTTTGTAATTACAATTTTTTTTTTTTATAAAAATATATGTGCTATGATTGTTTGGTTAGATGGAGCTAGATCGTTATTTGTTTGGAGGAATATGGAGAATTACATGTTCAAAAATAAACTTTTTCATTCATTCATTCATTCATTCATTCATTCATTCATTCACTCTGTGTGTGTTGTAGGAGATCTGGACCAGGGCGAAGTAGAGGAACTGTGTGAGGGGAGCTTTGTGGAGCTGAGGAAAGCCTTCTTTGTCCTGAGAGGAGCAGACGCGCCCCTGGTGGCCAGGGTGAGTACTACCCGTTCACTAACAAGACCCACTGTATGTGTAACCATTTCTTAAAGGGGAGATGAAGCAGTGAACAATGTGATCCTAGTTTGTTTGTTGTGTACCTTGTGTAAGACAGGGTCCTATAATAAAATCTGAAATCCTGCTTATTTGTCTGAAAAATCAAATATAATTTCCCTGTTTTCGGCATGGGCGGCGCCATTTTGTTGCTGACGTCATGGTGTTGATTTGGTGTATACACTGCTGGTTAGCTGCATAGTAAACATGGACTGTCGGGTCAGACAAATGTTGCCTACCAAACAACGGGACCGCGGTGGTTCTTTTTGTATTGCTCCTGGCTGTTTGATTGATTGATTGAAAAGTTTATTAACAGATTGCAGAATGGGTACAGTACAGTACAGCTCAATACATACAATTGTTAAGGGGATGCAGACCAGAGAAAGACTTTCGACTTGTTTACATCAGGGTCCCCCATTTTCAATTCATCATAACATATATGACATACATGACATACAGATAGACAGTACTGCTACATCTATACATTTATGACATATCAGATTTGCAAATACAGTACTGTTTGTGATACAAAAGTGTCCAGAAAAGGAGTGTATATACATTTGGCATAGAAACTGTACATTGGAGGAGGTTGGTTGGGTGGGGTGGGGTTGGGTGGGTTGGGTGAGGGCTGTACATTGGAGGTGGGGGGGGGGGGGGGTTGGGAAGGGGACACACACACATTTTACACTGTACATTTGAATATTGACAAAGCCTTACTTGGTCATTTACTGTACAACTAGGTTAGGACATTTGTAGGGGCCAGTTTCGAATTGCAGTCTCACGTAGGTGTTTTTTGAGAGTGTTTTTGAAGGTGGGTAGTGATTCACATTCCTTTACAGCTTTAGGCAGGGCGTTCCACATTGATGTGGCATAATTGCGAAACGTGTTTAGTCCCTTGTTTGATCCGAATCTGGGTTTTACATGATTTGTGGAGCTCCCTCTGGTGTTGTGATCGTGGTATTCACTGACCTTTGGGAAGTATTTTGACATGTACATGGGTACCTTGGTCGCGTAGTGTATCTTGTAGACCAGGCCCATTGCAAGTTGCTGTACTCTGTCGTCTACTCTAAGCCATCCTAGGTTGTCAAAGTGGGCAGGGGTGAGGTGGGTTCTAGGAGTCAGGTCAAGTAGTAGTCTGACTAGCTTGTTTTGAGATGTTTGTAATTTGTTTTTTAGTGCCTTTGAGGTGCTTTGGTACCATGAGGTGCAAGCATAGTCGTAGTACCCTTGAATGAGTGCTCCTGCTAGAGTCTTCAGGGTATTCTTGTTTACCAGAGAGGAGATCCGGTACAAGAATCGCGTTCGTTGGTTGACTTTTTTTATTACATTGGATGCCATTTTGTCACAGGAAAGATTAGCCTCTAGGATGGAACCCAGGTAGGTAATTTCATCTTTCCTTGTGATAATATTGTCACCCACTGTAACCGAGAAGCCGTCGGTCTTGCTGAGTTTGTTATTTGAACCGAAGAGAATGGACTCTGTTTTGCCCATGTGTAATGATAGTTTGTTGTCGGCGAGCCATATGCAGATTTTGCCTAGTTCCGAGCTGAGGGCTTTTTCAACCTGTAACTTGTTCTTGTCAGAGACCAGCAGGGCTGAGTCGTCCGCAAACATTTTGGAGGGGATGTTGTCATGGCCAGTGGCCTTGTTTGGTTGGAGGGCGCTCAGTTTTTTGAGTACCTCATCTGTAGTTACTATTTCCAGTTTGAAGTCGTCTTTGTGGACGCCTAGGTTCTTGTAGTATGCTACTATGTGTTCTACCCCATACTGCCCTGAGTGGGAGGGTAGTTTGTTTACCAGTGTTGTGGCTATGTTTGTGAAGAAAGTGTTTAAGTAATTGGCTACATCCAGCTTGTCTGTGATGAGCGTGTTGTCCGTCTTTATGTTTATGTTTGAGAACCTGGTTTTGAGTTTTTTACTGCAGCCTAGTTGATTGTTGAGTAATTTCCAAAGTTCACGTGGTTTATTTTTGTTTTCCTCGGTTTTGTCATTGATGAAATTTTTTTTAGCAGTTTTGATCATGGAGTTTACGTCATTTCTTAGTCTGTTTCTTTCTAGTTTGAGTTCAGTCACGTGGTCTTGGAGTTCACTGCTCGTGCTTTTGGTAAGCTTTGACTGACTTTTACGAAACTCAGTTCAAAGTAATTTTACCGTGTGAAAGAGAGAGGAAAGTTGGTTAATTTCCACAAACTACCAGTGAAAAAAACAGTGTTCTTGGCACGTTGGCTCAGGCTGGCTGCACTCAGGTGGCGCGATCAGCCTGTTGGACAGGGAATGAAGATCTCCAGCGAACACTTCATTGCCTCGGATTATGTTGTTGGGGGTGGGAGGTTTGTCCAGAAGACCACTAATCAGCTGAAGCCTGATGCGGTTCCCTCGGTCTTCGACAGACAGACCGGCGCAGGCAGTTCAGCGTCGGGAGCATTTAGCCTGCTGGCTACCTAGCTCCAGTTCAACCAGCCGAGCGTCGGGACCATTCAGCCTGCTGGCTACCTAGCTCCAGTTCAACCAGCCGAGCGTCGGGACCATTTAGCCTGCTGGCTACCTGGCTACCTGCTGGCTAACATTTGACTGACCCGACAGTCGATGTTTACTATGCAGCTAACAAGCAGTGTATACACCAAACCAACACCGTGACCTCAGCAACAAAATGGCGGCGCACATGTTCATAAATGCTACATAAATGGACATTACAAATAGTTTTTTCTTAGAAACGCCTTATTTTTATAACGTGATTTTTTTCTGTGGTTTATCTAAATACTAATTTGATGCTATGACTATGTGTTTATCGCTATGCTTCATCTCCCCTTTAAACTGTTCATCTCACGTAGCCAGACCTTCGTTTTCAGATGGGTAACATCAAGTAGGTTAAAAAAGGGTTGTCTGGTAATCTGAGGGTTCACGGTTCGATCCCAGCTCCTCCTGGCAGTGTGTTGAAGTGTTGGCACCTTGCATGGTCGCCTCCGCCGTTGGTGTGTGTGCAGTGGCGGCTGGCAGTGCCGTCTGGGAGAAATGCGAGGCCCTGTGCGAGATTTAAACGCAAGCCCCCCCCCCCCCCCCCTCCTAAAGGTAAAAAAAATATATATTATATAATTATTATTATTATTTTTATTTTTATTAATACTTTATTATTTCTTTTAATTATTTTGCATACAGTCAACGTATTCTTAAATAATAGCACTGCCCGAGGCTGGGCATGCAGTCAACATATTCTTAAATAATAGCGCTGCCCGAGGCTGGGCATATGATACAGTCAACGTATTCTTAAATAATAGCGCTGCCCGAGGCTTAGTGGCAATGCACCTGTACAGTCGTACACCTGGCAGTAACAGGGAAAATGCATAAAACACTCCTGGAACCTGATAAACAAGCTTAAAGCCAGGTAAATTTTTCAAGCACGACATGCAGATTTGCAGTTTTGCCTTATTTGAATCGAACTCTATAAGCTTAGTACACACGTCACAAACTGCACGAGTACAGTGTGAGCAGACCCTTGCATAGGGATGGGTACCTTTCACATTTGAACCGATACGGTACCGGTACCTGTGAATCGATACCGGTACCCAACGGTACCCTTTTTCGGTACTTTAGTCTAATTTTTTTTTTACCTACCTCAGTTGTGAAAAAAAAATCCTAACTTCAAATAACTACAATTTCAACCGTTTTCGGCTTGCCATTGCTCCAACTGCTTTGTTGTTGAATCAAGTCAAATCCTAGGTAAGCATATATTGTGCGTGTAAACGTTGACATGAAAAGAAAAGTTATTTTTTTTATTTTTTTTATGGTATCTCACTTGAATCGATACTCGGTAGTACCGACGTGTTTTGGTTCGGTACCTCAAAAGAACCGAATTCGGTACCCATCCCTATGCATGATGCAACACACCGAGTGAGAGAGAGAGACAGAGAGAGCGCGCGCGAGAAAGAGAGAGAGCGCGAGAGAGAGAGCAAGAGAGAGAGAGAGAGAGATAGCAAGAGACAGAGCGAGTGAGAGAGAGAGAAATAGAGAGAGAGAGAGAGAGAAAGAGAGAGAGAGAGAGAGATCCACGGCGGGAACAGAATAGATTGCATTAAAAACTCACCAAACGTCCAAGAGGAAGGACACAACCGTGGAGATGACAAAGTTCACCAGTCCATATTGTACCCCCCGTTGGGATGAACTTGGGAATCTGTTCCTAGTTTATCTGCCACACGTTAGCACTCGGTAACGTAGCTAACGCTAATTAGCTGTCCCTGCCTTTAGCTAAGCCGACATGGCTAGCCTGACTGAACATTCTAACACGCAACAACTTTCATTTTCAGTCCATCTGCCGAACGTCCTCTTCGTCTTGGCATAACCTAATCACTATACTTGGTATTGATAAGCTTATGGCACGCAGCGTTATTTCTTCTGCTCCGATGCTGCACATTTCTTGGCCAAGACGCTCCCGTGGATAGCGTCGAATAGTCAGACCCCGTACCTGTGTAACCCCTCCCCTCATTGAAACCAATAGTATATCTGCAGAGCCGCAGAGCTCCAATAGTGTATCTGCAGAGCCGCAGAGCTCCAATAGTATATCTGCAGAACCGCAGAGCCCGGACCAAGTCAGACACATTCTACAAACGTGTCTAATGTGAAATATATAAGCATGTAAGCTAAACTAGATTTTAGGTCTGTGATGGAAAGTGATTGTAAAAATAAAAAATAATAATAATTAAAAAAATATATATTTTTTTTTTCTCGCGAGGCCCCCCTCCCCGCGAGGCCCTGTGCGACCGCACTGCTCGCATGCCCCTTGAGGCGGCCCTGGCGGCTGGTCACTAGAGGGCGCTAGGGCGCCGCCCCCCCTGGTGGAAAGTGGTTTAGGATTTTTCTATAATAGTAGAATAGTAGAATTTCGACCGCTAAAAATATAATATTCTTTTTTTTAAATAAATAATAATTACTAATTTTAAGTATGTTTGTGTTTAAAATGCACAATAAGGTGTAATAAATAAAATATAAATCATTGTTTGGGCTTCCTGTTCATCCCCTCTCTTTTGGGGCGATAGAAACATCGCCCAGTCAGTGTGCAACGCAGCCAATTGCACATAGCAAAATAAATGCACCTAGCAACGTACATTTTGCCAATCAGCGTCTTCAAATATGATGCCTAAAGGGCGATTCATTTAGCGCCCCAAACAGTCAGTGTGTTAGGGAGTCAGGACTGATGTGATGACGACAGTGATGAACGCAATGAATGAAATACAAATTAAAATGAATGCAGCAATCAAATGTTGAAAAAATAGCTATATATATCCATGGGATATCACAATATTACAATACTATTATTTATTTATTTATTTCGCACCATTTCAACAAAACAGTAAAAAACATTGACCATGACAGGAAGTATATAAAGGTGCTGAGTAGAGGCAAGAGACCCAGATGGGCCTATACGGGGCCTCAACTAATTAAATCATTGGATAAAAAAAGATAAAACAAGAACAAAAGTAAAGTGAAATAAGTTCATAAAACAATTTTCATAATATTAAGATAATCAAATGTGCACTGGATAAAATGTATACGTTCACACTATTAAAATGAATTGTCTATTGGCTGAGCGCGTGTCATTCGTGTGACATCACGTCCGGAATCACGTCAACCAGTAAATGACTAATGCTAATAGTTGTTGTCGTCGTCGTCGAAAATTGATCATAATCACAAGATACATTCAGTGCTGGATCTAACTAAATGGATTCATGGAGACACATGGAAAGTTCAAGCCCGGACCACAAAGCTTCTGGAAGGGTTAGTGTGACATGCGACGGCTCTTCCAATTCGTATGTGATGTTCTACCGGCAGCAGAAAAAGTGAGTCTCAGCCTCTGCGTTATGATATTATGATATGAAAATGTAATTGTAGGGGCGGCTGGGTGGCGGCGGACATTGCGCTTGTCACCAACGCAAGAGACACCGGTATCGAATCCGGCTGTCAGCGTTGCCTCCAGCTTGGGCCGGCCGTCATACTGACTCAATTGGCAGAGTCAGCGGGAGGGGAGTCGATGGGTGGTAGTCTGGTCGTTGTAAAACAGCGACTCCTACAGGTCGGTCAGGGCGCCTGCACAGCAAAGGCAGGAAATGGCGGGGGCAGTGTGAGCCTCCCACCGCGCTGGCAGGTGAAAAGAAGTGACTGGCTGCTTCCACATGTATCTATCCTCCTTACGACTGGCCAGTGGGGGGCACATGCGAGCAACGATCAGGACAGGGGAGGGAGAATTGGCACGAGAGGAAATTGGGATGGGAGAAAAATCACAGAAAAAGGAGGAGAAAAAGTGGGTCAAAAAAAGAAAATGTAATTGTAATGCTGTCAGACACAGATACGGGTTGTCTTTTCCCTTTATTTTCTTCTCTGAGTGCTTCGTTTACATGTTAAAATTTCTTCTCGGTTACAATGCCCCCACACACCCCATACAGGGGTTTGGTTGAATGAATGAATGAATGAACAGATTGCAGAATGGGTACAATACAGTATGGCTCAATACACACAATTGTTAAGGGGATGCAGACCTGAGAAAGACGTTTGTCTTGTTTACATCAGGGTCCCATTTTCAATTCATAGTGACATTTATGACATACACAACATACATGACATCATGACATTGTTTACAAACATGTTACCTTTTTCACCTCTTATCAGTTTGCAGGTCTGGTTATATACTGTAGTTACTGAAACTGAGTGAATAATGGCACAGCCCCACCTAGAATATTTTCCGCCAGCCGCCACTGTGTGTGTGTGTGTGAGTGAATGGGTGAATGTGAGGCTTAAGTTGTAAATCGCTTTGAGCGGTCAGAAGACTAGAATAGCATTATATAAAATGCAGTTCAAGTTTTCAAGTTTGTTTATTATATGTCACAACAACAAAATACAGAATACTTTATATGAAATGCTTATTTCTGAAAGAGCTCTTGAGAGTGTGCTACATACAGTAAAAAAGAAAGTAAGTAAAAGTAAGTAAAGTCAATATACATATATACAATATACAACACAGTAACAGTAACAGTGAGGTACAATGCAGAAATGGGATGGGGTACAACTTAGGGTAGGGTGCAAATGAGGTATGAATGTAGTGCAAATCTTTTAATAATAGATAAATATAAAGTGTATTAAAGTGTCTAAAGTGAGTGGTAGGTGAGTGTTTGTTTAAAGTGAGTGTGTACATGTGGATGTGTGTGTGCAGTGAGTGTAGATGGCGCCATCTTGTGTAGATGATGGTTTGTTACATAGTGTCATTGTCATGTGTCAGTTTATTTGCCATTTATGTTAAAGCAGGTGTGTGTATGTCTGTTGATGGCGTCCCTCAGGGCCAGGCTCTGCTGCGCTGGCACCAGGGGAATGGCTTCTGCAGTGCTACCGGTGAGCCCACACACAGGAACCAGTCTGGGAGCCAGAGAGTTTGTCACACCAGTGGGATCACATACTACCCCAAGGTACGGACATACAATACAACCCCAAGGCACTGACATACTACCCCAAGGTACTGCCTTACAACCCCAATGAACTGCCATACAACCCCAAGGTACTGACATACCACCCCAAGGTACTGACATACCACCCCAAGGTACTGACATACCACCCCAAGGTACTGACATACAACCCCAAGGTACTGACATACCACCCCAAGGTACTGACATACCACCCCAAGGTACTGCCTTACAACCCCAGTGAACTGCCAACTTTCCTGGGCCATGGAAGTGACATATGGAATTCTTCATTTGGGTGGTGTTCCCCTTTAAGTGACCTGTGCTGTTGATTGGTCCACAGATGGCTCCCGTAGTGATCGTCCTGGTGTCTGATGGGAAACGGTGTTTATTGGGGAGGCAGTCCACGTTCCCTCGAGGCATGTACAGCGCACTGGCCGGCTTCTGTGACATGGGTGAGTCAGACCAAGAGGCAGATTAGTGGGAAGATTCATATAAACACCATATCTAACTAAAGCCCTGCCTGGAACAGTAGCTAGAAACATAAATAACTCATGTGCACGTAAACACACACTCAATGGATGTGTGTGCTCTGTTGTGATGTCAGGCGAGACCCTGGAGCAGACCCTGCGGAGGGAGGTGGCGGAGGAGGTGGGCCTGGAGGTGGAGAGCATCCGGTACTCTGGGTCACAGCACTGGCCCTTCCCCCAGAGCTCCTTCATGGTGGCCTGCCACGCCACCGTCAACCCTGACAAGGCTCAGGTAGGAGCCCCTGTTTGGCCTTTAGGAGCTTTAGCCTGCTATAGACCCTGTTTGCTGTATACGTCAGACTCAGTGTACGTGTGCATCAAGGAGGCAAAAGGAACTTAATCCTGGTCAGATCAACGGGGCAGACTACAATATATTGTTAGCCATGCTAGCAATCTAAACAATCAATCCATGCCAAAGCTAGATATGTAAAAGGTGAAAGACTCACACTCACAGCCAATGCTGATTTGGCTAAATTACATTCAGACGTTTTCGTTTGAAAGAACTTTTAGTCAGGGGAGTGTCATGGTTTCTCCATAGAGCCCGTCGTACTTTTTTAGCGCAGCAGCTCGTGCAGGTAGTGTGCAACTTATGGCGCTTTTCCACTGCATAGTACCTACTCGACTCTACTCTACTCTACTCTACTCGCTTTAGGTACCTGGTACCATGTTGCTTTTCCACTGCAGGTACTAAAATAAAGTACTCAGTTTGTCTCCGTGTGGGGAGGCGGGGCTGCTGGTGATCAGCATGAGAGCTCACCGAGTGAATCCACAGTCACTTGATCCTCAATAGGAAACCAACCTAGATTTACCCTGAAGGACTGGTTCTGGCCGAACTGTTCGTTATACAATTATCACAGAGACATTTCAAATGTACTCACAGTTGCACGAGGGTTTCGGACAGAGATACGGGATGGTTTGAAAGCTCGGCGTTGCTAATAAACATTTTTAATATTTTTTATAAACTGCTCAAAACGGCATTATTTCCGGCGTTGGGTGCATGATGCGCATGCGCTGTGATCACACCATGCAGCCAACGCCGGAAATAATGCAGTGTTGAGCAGTTTATAAAAAATATTTAAAATGTTTATTAGCAACGCCGAGCTTTCAAACCATCCCGTATCTCTGTCCGAAACCCTCGTGCAACTGTGAGTACCTTTGAAATGTCTCTGTGATACTTGTATAACGAACGGTTTGGCCAGAACCAGTCCTTCATGGTAAATCTAGGTTGGTTTCCTAAGGAGCAAGTGACTGTGGATTCACTCGGTGCATCACAGTCACGAAAGGGGCTATGAGCTTGGCAAGCCAGAGTAAAACACAGTTTTCAATCAATCAATAACAACATTAACGAGACTCTTGTTGTGTCTATTCTGCTAACGCTAACGTTACCCCTCATTGTGTCTATTCTACAAGCGTTAACGTCAGCTAGGCTGTCTATATATGCTAACGTTAACGTTAGCATTAGGCTAACAACAACGCTGTAACGTTACCAGTCGCGTCTATTTGCTAACGTTAGCATTAGGTAATAACCGGTTTAAAATAGATGGTGATTACCTCACGTTGTGTCTATTCTACTAGCATTAACGTTACTCATACAAACAATCAATAGCGAGTTATATTGATCCCGCTATGTACGATAGCCATGCTAAAACGTTAGCACAACATTAGCACATTAGAACATTCCTTCCACCGTTGTGGAGCTTAAGCCTTAACAAGTCAGCGATCTTTTTGCGAGACTAAACTCTCCGCTCGGTGGCAAATGTTGTTGGTGTCGGCTTTGTTTAATCAATAAATGAGGCAGAATACACAGTGACTGTATCGTTTGTTTATTGAACCTGTGCCTGCTGCAACCATAATAAAATCCTATGCGAGACATTAAAGATGGCGGCTCGGGCTTTCTGTTTTTGTTCAGACCAGTTCAGACTCTACACTAGTGACGCGTCTCTCTTCTGACCAATCAGTGGTCTGCAGTGTTTCACGTGACTTTTATAGTACCAGTTCTACCCGCTTGGCTCGCGCTTGGAACCAGACTCGAGCAGGGACTAAAAAAGTACCGAAAAAGTACCTGGTACCAGCCTGGTACCAGGTACTTTGGTAATGGAAAACCGAAAATACCGAGTAGAGTAGAGTAGAGTAGAGTAGGTACCATGCAGTGGAAAAGCGCCATTAGTCACGTGACTCAGTTGGTATTGCTGATTGGCTCGAACACGGTATGTTTGTAAACAGCGAACAGGTCTATTAGTCTATAATATCAATGCCCAGGTTTCTTCCGTCTCTCACCCAGGGGGAAGTGGACCATGTAGCCTACAGCTGAATGATGCTAGGTAGTTCAGCCCATAGATATATAAACACTAGATGGCTCAAGGCGGAGTCTCCCGCGTAGTTCACCGGTGGCCATCTTGCTTGAGTGGACTACTGCTTTAAGGTGATTATCTGCACAAACAAAAATACTCTTAACTGTTAGGGCAGAGGTGGCGGAGCCCAATAGCAGAACACAGGAGAAGAGAGAATGGAGCATTTTAGGTTGGATTTAATAGTAGGCACCAAGCAGACAGGTATGATAACAGGAATGTGCAATAGATGTGAGCAGGTGCACTCCTCGTGCAGCACAGGAGCGTCCAGGCGGGTGGTGTCTTGGGAGCGGTGGTCCTGGGCACAGAGAGAACAAGATTAGGACAAGGTATTCAACAAGGACAGAGTAGCAAGGCTAGGGTTCGTCGTCGTACCTAGGTTGTTAGGTTAACACTGCGACGAGGGAGAGCAGGATCTGTGGGCTGAAGTAGGGGTCTGATGATGAGGGAATCCCTCACAGCTGTGTTGATTGATCTCCCTCCGACAGCGTGGGAACGCAGGGACCGGATGCTGCCCATATAATGGTACGGAAGGAGGAGGGGTGAAGAAGGCTCTCGTCGTGATTATGGCATTAACTCTCATAGTGTGGCTATGATTGGAAGCATTTTTGCAATGATTGCAATGATTTTTATTAAAAAAATATTATTTTCATATGAAAGTCCATTATAAGTATTCAGTATGATAACTACATCTCTGACGTTTTTAACAAACCAAACGGTATGGGTTCGAGCCCAGCTCTCTGCGTTGCTACCAGCTTGGCTGGTCGCTCATACTAACACAATTGGCAGTGTTAGGGGTGGGAAAGCTGGTGGGTGGGTCCTGGTCGTTGTAAACAGCGACTCCTACAGTTCGGTCGGGGCGCCTGCACAGCGAGGGAAGGATCTGGAGGGAGGTAGTGTGACCTTCCACACGTTACACCCTCTCAGTGAGAGTTTGCGCTGCGCTGCCAGGCTGGCTGCCGGCTGGCTGCACATGTGTCGGAGGAAAGCATGTGATAGTCTCCGGCCTCCCGGACCAACAGTAGGGGGGGGGTGCGCAACAACCAGGAAGGGGGTTGGGAATTGGCATAACGACTAACAGTGGGATGGGAGAAAAATCGGAAAAAGGAGGGGGGAAAAAGATAATAATAAAAAAAAACTAAAAAATAACTGTTGAATTTGAGCAAGCTATGGTTATTTCAATAGTACATGCACCATAGACATGCATGTTAAGAGTGGGCGTGCTCCACCCACGCAAGATGGCCACCATGTGGCAACGTTGGTCTCCATTGGCCAGCAGCCAATGAGTCATCTAGTGATATATATCTATGGTTCAGCCTGCTACTAGTCTAAAATGTCATTCCATACCCGGGTATTTTCTGTCTCTCGCCCAGGTGGACGTGGACCACGAGGAGCTGGAGGACGCTAGATGGTTCAGCCTGGAGGAGGTCACCGCTGCTCTGAAGGTCAGGATGCCTCCCAGGACGCCCAAAGGAGAACCAGCCATCTTCTGGGTCCCCCCTAAGTATGCCATAGCCAACCAGCTCATCAGGGAGTGGGCTGAGAACCGACACAGTAGCCGGGGGAGGGGTTGTGACCTGGTACGACACGCTAAAGCAGGAAATAAGTTTTGATGTGACGAGAACGGGACGCAGCTTCCTCTACGCTCCTCACGGAGGAGGTTCATCACTGGGAGAGATGACGACACCGCAAGTCTCCCGGGGGAAAAGGGGAAAGAAGTCTTGGAAGGCTTTTATGATGGCGCTGAATCATCCTGGTTTATCATTCTTTGGGAAATAACAAGATAGATTTGTGAAGCATGTCCATAAAGAAAAGTCACATCCCTGCAATGTCTCACAAAGTGACCTCTAGGTGTTCGAGGGGAGACCTCCCTGTTCTGACGTGTCTCTGCAGGTTGTTGGGATGTGGACCGTGTGCTTACAGCATGGTGGGTCCTCCTGGTACACTTGATAACACAGAACGTAGTAATTCACTTTGTTTGGGGGTTTTCTGTCTACAAGACCTTTTAATCGGAGCAGATGCATGGTCTTATCTACAGAAAAGTTCACAAATAGAGAGAAGCACACAAATTAAGCAAATGACTATATACAGTAGATCCAAGTGTGCCGAAATCTCCATTCCATTCAGTCTTAGCAAACAGTGATATCCAGACAGGTTGATTGGAGCTGGAATGAAGTGTAGAGCAGTGCGCCGTCTCGTCTAAAGCCCTCAATAAGCACCTTTCTATCCACTCACTGTTGCCTGAATAAATAACAGCGGATATACTACTGAATGAAAGGCAAGATCAGTTGCACCACTGAAATTATTGTCAACTGTATTTACCACCTGGATTGCCTGCTATAAAACAATTGGAAACGCTCTGGGCAATGAGTGGATTGATTCTGCCAACATAAATCAATCTACCTAGATGTCTCATCGTTTTCAATGTTATTTTATGTAGGCACTCCGTATTTGTGTTTGGGAATGTCTGTGAGCGCTTTTAGACCGCCCGGGCTCCGGTTCAAGCTCCAGCTCCGTTCTGAACCCTCTGAACCTTGGTGCTCTCTGGCGAACCACCCCGCGTTTACACCCATTTAAGCAGAACCAACATTCCACCGTCTCCGTCATCAACGGGGGCGTTACTCAGGCGGAGGTAAAAATAATGCGTGGAGAGCGAGCCTCAACGCGCGAGCGCACACACAAAAGCACGCACACACACGCACTGTATACTGTACGTTTGAAATTAATCGTTCCAGCAAAGTAGGCTTCTATTATTTTATTACTGTTTTAATGGGTATCACAGTAGTAAGTCCTACTGTAGAACATGACATATTAGCATGACATCTGATTTATTAATGCCAATACTAAATATTAGGGACAAACGCAATTGGCACAAGTGTAAATTATGGATTAGTCACTCAGTTTTAACATCCGACTGATTAGCTCAACTCGTTAGTCTGCTGGCTGTGGATCCTATGGTCACAAGTTAAAATCACTCTTGGTTCCAACATATTTTTTTTTGTACGTTTAATTAATTTATCCACTCTGGTTGGATGGTGTATTGTATATGTATGTATTGTGCTGTATAATGACAATACATTTTAATCGAATCTCATTTTGAAATTGCTACCTGTTGAGTGGATCAGCATGGTGCAATGCAATCACCTCCGAAGCTGTCTGCCACTGTTGTGTCCATAGGCAGCGTAGCGATTTCAAAATGAGATTCGATTCAAATTTATTGTCATTATACAGCACAAGTACAATACACCATCCAACCAGAGTGGATAAATTAATTAAACGTAAAAAAAAAAAAAAATTTAACCAAGAGTGATTTGAACCTGTGACCATAGTATCCACAGCCAGCTGACTAACGAGTTGAGCTAACCAGTCAGATGTAAAAACTCAGTGACTAATCCATCATTTACAATTGTGCCATTGCGTTTGTCCCTAATTTTTAGTATTGGCATTAATAAATCAGATGTCATGCTAATATGTCATGTTCTACAGTAGGACTTACTACTGTGATACCCATTAAAACAGTAATTCGAATAATAGAAGCCTACTTTGCTGGAATGATTCTTTTCAAAGTGCGTGTGTGCTTTTGTGTATTGTGCGCTCGCGCGTTGAGGCTCGCTAAGCCTTTCTCCACGCATTTCTGGAGCATTTCTTTATCCACTCTGGTTGGATGGTGTATTGTACTTGTGCTGTATCATAACAATACAAAATCTAATCTTGTTTTGAGAGCAGTCGCAAATCGCTTCCTGTTGAGTGCAATGCCGACTCGCTACTTTCCCCCGTTTACTCGTCTTGACAGTCTAGAATATGACACGCCCACTGTTGACGTCACGGTTCGCAAGGAAAAAACAACTATTTTCCGGTGCCAGCTGAGCACCGATTTGTCACGTTCTGAACCAATTAATCCCGGTCTGAACGCGCCAGCCGGTGCGAGATTACGTTCGGGAACCGGCTCCAGCACGGAGCCTGGCCGGTCTAAAAGGGGTGTGTGCAATACTCATGGCGGAGCTGGAGCTCTCCTCTCTTCTCCACTCCTCTCCTCACCTCTCCTCTCTTCTCTCCTCCCCACTCCTCTCATCCCATCACATCTACTCTCCTCTCTTCTCCACTCCTCTCCTCACCTCTCCTCTCTTCTCTCCTCCCCACTCCTCTCATCCCATCACATCTACTCTCCTCTCTTCTCCACTCCTCTCCTCACATCTTCTCATCCCATCACATCACATCTACTCTCTTCACCTCTCCTCTTATCCACTCCTCACCTCACTTCTCTTCTCCTCACCTCTCTTCTCCTCCTCACCTCTCCTCACCTCCCCACTCCTCTCCTCCCATCACATCACATCTACTCTCCTCACCCCTCCTCTCCTCTCCTCACCTCCCCTCTCTTCTCTTCTCTTCTCTTCTCTCTGGAGCGCAACAGTAAGAAGCATTTTGTACAAAAGTATTCTGTACTTCTGTATGACAACTATTAAAGAAACTTGAAACTAACTCTTCTCTTCTCTTCTCTTCTCTTCTCTTCTCTTCTCTTCTCTTCTCTTCTCTTGTCTTCTCCTCACCTCTCCTCACCTCTCCTCTCTTCTCCTCTCCTCACCTCTCCTCTCCATGCACACAGCTTCAGCCAATCATAAGCATGCAATGTATGGATGTGTAGATTTTTCAAAGTGAGTGCATGCAGGCCATTGTATAAAATATACATTGGACCTTTTGTTAAGTCTTTGATGCCATCGTTTAGTTTTTATTCGCTAATGAAAATGCTAATACATTTAATCATAGTTTTTATTACCAAAGGATAATTTTTATTTAATTATAGTCTCATCTTCATCATGGAAAATTTTTCGTCATAGTTTACTGGTAGCTGTACAACATGTGGCCTTATTAATTTGCATACCAACATTATACATTTTTACTATGAACTCAGAACCTACCTCATCACCGCTTTCCACTGTGATTTTACACAGAAGTACTGTTATGGCACAGGTGTCATGGGTGTGACTGTGAACTCAATATTATAATAAAATAAACAGGAACCCCTCAAAGTGGACTTCTCTCTTGATTCATTACATCACTCTGCCATTATTGTTGTTGAATGAATGAATGAATGAATGAATGAATGAGTTTCAAGTTTCTTTAATAGTTGTCATACAGAAGTACAGAATACTTTTATACAAAATGCTTCTTTCTGTTACGCTCCAGAGACTGTGCTAGACAAAAGACAAGTATAAAATAGTATAGCATGTAAAAATAGAAGTAAAAATAGAAGTCACGTACGTAGACACAGTGTTCAGTATATACATATGTACAATGTTCGATGCAGAATAGAGTAACTGAGTTACCGTACAACATATACAATATACTATGCAATATACTAATATACAATACTATATAGTGCAAAGCAGAAATGGGATCAGGTACAATTTAGGTACACAGTACAACACCGACTCCCGGGGCTCTAGCTCCGTCAATCATTTGGCACGGGTAGGTTACAAGCTTCGTCAGGAACATTCAAATATCACAAATGTTAAAAACATTAAACATTCAAAAAGTTTAAGTGCAATACACATTACATGCTTCAGGAACTTGAACATTTCACAAATGTCCATTTTCATGTCCTCATATCATCATTGGTTTTGTCAATGTATGAGACCGAGAAGGTGGGTTAAGTAGCATCACTTTTGTGATGGTAGTCACATTGGACAGGGATTAACAATTTAAGTCAATAATAAAAGGTAAACAGAGTTGTATGTATGGAATAAAAATGAAACCACAACACAGTTCTATAGAGTCAATAAACAATAACCACCAACATAGTTGCATGGATGAAATCAACGCTAAACAACTACAACACAGTTGTATCAGTTCCTTTTAGGGATGGCACGATACCACTTTTCCTGATGAATTGAAAATGGGGGACCCTGATGTAAACAAGACGAAAGTCTTTCTCTGGTCTGCATCCCCTTAACAATTGTGTGTATTGAGCTGTACTGTATTGTACCCATTCTGCAATCTGTTAATAAAGTTTTCAATCAATCAATCAATCAAACTTCATGTCCGATACTGATATCACAGCCTTGAGTATCTGCCAATACCGATACCCATCCGATAAAACCTGTGTTTAACCTAGCCATCTATAAAACATGAAAAACTCCCCTAAAGGAAGAAATACATACCACACATGACTCAGTTATGCAATAGTGCTGCTGCTTTTTATTTTGTTCAAATTATTTAGTTAATACATTAATAAGACTACAGCGATTTCATGACTGCTTCCTGTCCTCGCGTCTAGTGCTGAAAATATATACTTTGACTGCTGTTTTGATAGGGTTAGGGTCTTTACTCTTGGCTACATTTGAAAAAGAAACACAACATTGTACTTATTTGAGATAGCCGTGTCAGAGATAATGACGGTTTGGCAACATGAAGTGAGGCTAAGCGTCGGAAACCTACATTTTCAACAACAGAAAGGGGCTGGTCGTCCAGCACAATAAATGTGGTTATTTTCCCGGTTTTCTTCAGCTTTGCTTTGTTAGTGTCTGCAGGGAGTTTCTCTCGCTTCTGAATGGTTTCCAGTTATGTTAGCTGCTGCGACAAAACTTTTCCTCTTGGCATTCGTTGCACATATGAACTCGGCATACTCCCTTTCCATGATTAATCTGCAAGTGTTGTGTGGTGTTGAAGTTTCCAGTGTTGCTGCCACCCCTAGAAATACTTGCGTCGCAGATATTACACTTGGCTGTGTCGTGTTATTCCACAAGTATACATGCGAGTCCTCTGTATTTGTTTGTGCGTGTCTTCATTCTGTTAGCTCCACCACACAGGTCCGTTATTATCCGCTCTTAGTCTACTCTGCCCTGTGTACCTGTCTGTGACCCCAGTACGGTGGCCTGTACTCTGTCGTATTAATGCACACACATTAGCATAACACCACAGGCTGTTTTGCCTTTCTCTTCTTTGAGCTTAAAATAACTCCACACAGCTGACATGATCGCGGCGCGCTGCTAACAAGTTGACTTACGTTTAGCTAATGCTAACGTTGTTGTCACGCTACTACTGTTCACGTGATGGCATGCTTTACGGCCTGTATCGATATCCAATCCTGTGAATTTGGCCAGTATCGGACCGATACTGAGTATCGGATTGGTGCCATCCCTAGTTCCTTTTATATTGTCTCATGGTAAACTGCAGGCATTTCAAATTGAGGTGCATGTTTTAACAAATCAGGCAACCTGAACACCTAGAATAAGAAGCACACCAAAAAACAAAACACTTGATATTTTTTACATTTAATTAAATTATTAATGTTCGGTTATGACATCATACGGTGACATCAGAAATGTTCCAGAACGTTCGATCATGACATCATACTGTGACATCAGAAATGTTCTAGAACGTGCGGTCATGACATCATACTGTGACATCACAAATGTTCCAGAACGTTTGATCATGACATCATACTGTGACATCACAAATGTTCTAGAATGTTCAGTCATGACATCATACTGTGACATCACAAATGTTCTAGAATGTTCTATTATGACAAAATAAGACGGTTCAATGACTTTATCTAAATCCAATCAATATTCCTAATGCCGTGTCAATGTAAGGTTATAAAAATAAACATAAACATTCATACAATACAATATAGCTTTGGCTCCTACAGTCAACATTCCCCAAAGATATATCAAACACGAAACAAACTTTGATCAGATTATAATGGAGATGTTGCACAGAGCAATCCACTGAACATTTATTGTTGAAATATGTCACTGTTGATCATGAGCTGGATATATAACCTATGGTTTCAAGGGATGTTAAACCTACTGTAGAATCAAAGTAAATGTTAGTGATTCAAATCCTCATTTAGAGGTAGGGGATCCACCACAGCTTGCCCTGCTGGCTGCTGCTCTTCTCTACTTCGACACCAGCCAGAACTGGTGGAGTGTTCTCCATGGATGGTGGTGTCAGGTCCAGCATCGCCTTTTCCATCTTTTTCCTTCTCCCTGTAACCTCTGGATGCAGCCTTCTCCCTCTCCGATAGCTCATCTGACTTCACATATGGAATCTTGCCCTGTTGTTTTCTTCTCTGGTAGCTGAAACAATGGTGTATACTGTGATACTGATTCTGGTGGGCTAAATTACATACAAACTTAAGTTCAAGATATTACAGAAAAGGTCATTCCTAATCCTACTAACATGACAGTTTGAAATACACCAGAGAAAAATATACTGCATGTTACCTACCTATAGTTTTTTTTACCTTCTCTTTTCCTGGCAAGATAGTCGGCTCTTGCTGTAGGGTCTGCATTGACCCGCTGTCTGTAGTGAGCAGTCTTCTGTTTGCTTGTTTGTGCCATCTATAAAATAGGTTAAACTAGTTAAACATGACTAATACATGTACAATTACCTAAATGGAATGTCATGCTATACCGTTTAAAAGAAAATCTCGTAAGATTGTACAATACTAAAAAAGAAACATTAATTCTTAGATAGGAATGAAAAATTACAGAAATATTGAAAAATATATGTTAAAGTATACAAAGAGTTATGCTAAAACAAAGAACTTTATGTATATAAATCATGAATAAAATATAAATATACAGAAACTACAAATACAGGACATATATCTATCATCTAAAACACTCAGCAGTGGTCGCCCCACATGATACTCGGTCGCCCAGATGATGTTTTTAAGGTCAGTAAAATATTACAGGCTAACCATTAGCTACAGAAACCAAACTAGCTAGCTCTTACCACATGTCACTATCAAATTCATCATCAAAATATAGATTTTCAGATCAAACGTATTATTCACAGTTTTGGGGCGGTCGTCCCACAAGACATCCAAAAGTGGCAACTACATTACAGCAGTTGAAAAAGAGATTTATTTGCCAATATGAAAGAGACTTACTAACCTGCTAGTTGTTTCTCTGGGTCCCTCACATGTGACTGGCTGATGCAACATCCTGTCCTTGAGGTGGTTTCAAAATAAAAGTCCCACAATTGTGTTTTCTTGATGGTCGCCCCAGATGATATTTCATAAAATTAACATATGCGGACAACATTCGTTTGTATATTATGATGGAAGTATATGTGCAAATGCTTCATAATTTTGTCAATGAATGCTAAACATGTTTGAAATTATGCCAAATAGGGCAAGGGAAATATTTAAATAGATTTAAAGTGATTTTAAGCCGGTTGTCCAAATAGAAGTCAATGCTGGACGGTCGCCCCACATGGACATTTGACACTTCAGATAGCAGAAAAATTACCAATAACTCAAATGTTTGGAGGAGTTAGAGTGGGTCTGTATATGGGGAAGGTATTAGAGATACATGTAATCTTTTTATGAATTTTAATGTTTTTTTTAAGGTAAGAAATTCAGTGGGACAGAAAAAATAGGCGTCACGTCATTGACCCTATACTGGACTATATGGCTCCACGGGTCTCCAACCCTGAACAAAAATATAGAAAGACCAAAGCGTTGAGCATTCGACACAGTCTCCCACTCCATCCTCCTCAACCGTCTATCCAACAACCTCGGAATCACTGGCTCAGCACTCTCCTGGTTTCAATCCTACCTCACCACCCGGACACAGTTTATCACCATCGGCGACTCCAGTTCCACCCCGGCCCCAGTCAACCAAGGCGTCCCCCAAGGCTCCGTACTTGGCCCAATCCTATTCACCATTTACATGCTCCCCCTCGGTCAGATCATCCGCCGCCATGGCCTCAGCTTCCACTCCTATGCCGACGACACTCAACTCTACCTCTCCACCAAACCATCCACCCATCTCCCCCCACACTCCCTTATCAACTGCCTTCACGAAATAAAAACCTGGATGTCATCTAATCTCCTCAAACTCAACAACAATAAAACCGAGCTCATGGTTGTGGCACCCAAGGCCCCGCTCCGGAAGGTTGGGGATCTCACCCTCAACATTGACGGCTGCTCCATCTCCCCATCCCCTAAGGTCCGCAACCTGGGCGTTATCCTGGACTCCACCCTTTCCTATCAATCCCATGTCAATTCCCTCACCAAATCCGCCTTCTTTCACCTCAGAAACATTTCCAGACTCCGACCATCACTTTCCGACACCACAGCTGAGACCCTCATCCACGCCTTCGTCACCTCCCGCCTGGACTACTGCAACGGGGTCCTGTCCGGGGTCCCAAGCAAAACCCTGGACAGGCTCCAGTATGTTCAAAATTCAGCTGCCAGGGTTCTAACCCGCACCAAACCCTGGCAGCACATCACCCCCATCCTCATCCACCTCCACTGGCTCCCCATCAAATCCTGCATCACCTACAAAACCCTCCTGCTCACCTACAAATCCCTTCACGCCCTGGCACCTCACTGACCTCCTCCACCCCTACACTCAGTCACGGTCCCTGCGATCCACGGACACTGGTCAGCTCTCCATCCCCCGAACCAGACTACGTTCGGGGACAGAGCTTTCAGTGTGGCAGCTCCCATCCTCTGGAACTCCCTCCCTGCAGAACTCCGCACCGCCCCAACTCTGGACTCTTTTAAAAAACTGCTCAAAACCCACCTCTTCAACTTGGCCTTCAACCCCTAACTTTCTCACTTTATATGTATATGTTGTGTCTGTCCACTATGTTTGTTAATTTGTCATCTCCCCCCCCCCCTATGTAAAGCGACCTTGGGTCCTCTGAAAGGCGCTATATAAAACGAAGTTATTATTATTATTATTATTATTATTATTATTATTATTATTATTATTATTATTATTATTATTATTATTATTATTATTATTATTATTATTCTTGAGCTGTTTCAATGTGTTATTATGTCACATAACTTATGTGTGCTATTTCAACACAACTGTTTTAACAAGTGTGTGATTGTATAAAGTGTGTGTGTTCTAATGATCGTGTAGTTAATAATCTATCACAAACCGATGAAGTTCAAGTTCAGGAGTTTTCTAACTGGGCCTGGTGGTATGGCCCGGGCAAGAGGGTTAAGTCCCGTGGCCTCTTTTTCATTCAATAATCGTATCCTCTGGTTCTATGATGAGTGAAATTAATCATAACCCGTTCGTTCCCTCCGTATACCCATGCTTACAGAAAACAAGACACGTCAGTGACCGGTGTCCCCATTCACAACAAACAACACCAACAGTGAGTTGAAGTTCAGTGTACCGGTGAAATGACGTGTCGTTTCACTTTGTCAGAAGAAGGTCCCTGTCTCTCTTGTGCTTGGAGTGCGCCGTCAGTGGGCGACATCCTACCGCCTCCAGTCCGCTGCCAGCTGCGCGCCGCCCCGTGCGTAATATCTGGAACACCATGCGCCAGAGTAGAAAATACTCGCCCCCGACGCGTATTGTTGCGGCCGTTTCACCGCCCTTGACCATGCAGGCCATCGTCGTTAATAAATCACCGATTGGGAGGAAGACGGAGAATATTTCCGAGGAGGAGTTTGTATTGAACGCCGGGGCTGCCCCGGGAACGTACCCGCCGCGGATCGCCAAGATCATGCGCCTTTCCAAGTCCAACAAGGGCGCGGTGATAAAAGTGCGGCACCCCTCTCCGCAACCCACCAGCCTGGAGAGCCTCGAGGCGGCTTGGAACGAGATAGCAGCACCGGAGATCAAACCAGATAAGTCGGGCGAGCTTTTATCGAGTCCTGTTCATAATAAAACAACCGACACAGAACAGAGTCTCGTTGAGAACGGATTCAACGTTAATGGGATGAACGTCGGCGGCGGTCAAGGTGGTCTCGCTAGGAGCAGGAAAAGGGGATTCCGGCCGCCAGATGTGCGGACTATCTTCTCCCCCTGTGAGAGGGACCCTAGGGTGACAGAGGAGAGGGGCGAGGGACACACCTTCGGCCCCGGTTGGACTGGCACTTGGTGTGACGTGTGCTGCGAGTACATCCTTCACAACTGTCTGATATGTGCAGGTGAGATACAGTTTCTGGGTTCTGTTAATGTTTATTGATTGATTGATTGATTTATTGATTGATTGATTGATTGATTTATTGAAAACTTTATTAACAGATTGCAGAATGGGTACAGTACAGTACAGCTCAATACATACAATTGTTAAGGCTTAAGGGAATGCAGACCAGAGAAAGACTTTCGTCTATTTTGACATGTACATGGGTATCTTGGTGGTGTAGTGTATCTTGTAGACCAGGCCCATTGCAAGTTGCTGTACTCTGTCGTCTACTCTAAGCCATCCTAGGTTGTCAAAGTGGGCAGGGGTGAGGTGGGTTCTAGGAGTAAGGTCAAGCAGTAGTCTGACCAGTTTGTTTTGAGATGTTTGTAATTTTGTTTTTAGCGCCTTTGAGGTGCTTTGGTACCATGAGGTGCAAGCATAGTCGTAGTACCCCTGAATGAGTGCTCCTGCCAGAGTCTTCAGAGTGTTCTTGTTTACCAGAGAGGAGATCCGGTACAAGAATCGAGTTCGTTGGTTGACTTTTTTTATTACATTGGATGCCATTTTGTCACAGGAAATATTTTCCTCTAGGATGGAACCCAGGTAGGTAATATCTTCTTTCCTTGTGACAATATTGTCACCCACTGTAACTGAGAAGCCGTCGGTCTTGCTGAGTTTGTTATTTGAACCGAAGAGAATGGACTCTGTTTTACCCATGTGTAATGATAGTTTGTTATCAGCGAGCCATATGCAGATTTTGCCTATAGTTCTGAGCTGAGGGTTTTTTCAACCTGTAACTTGTTCTAGTCAGAGACCAGCAGGGCTGAGTCGTCCGCAAACAGGAACAAGTTGCAGTCACAACATGTCATTTGCATAAATTAGGAACCGTAGCGGTCTGTATGAAGTCATACAGTATGAAGTCATCACCTAACGCCCAGTCGCCCACCATGATACCATGCAGGCCGCACCAGTAAATAGGTTTCCCAAACTGATACAATATCACGTTAACTATGACTTATCCTGCTGTCCTTGTCGCAGTTTACCACCACCACAAAGAACACAAGATGTGGGAAGGTCATGGGGATATAAGCCTTCTGCTGATGATGTGGGTCCCCGGCCTACTACACCAGGAGATGGTCTGCTTACTATAGGTATCCTCAGAGAAATAGGGGCGACAGTGGGAGGTAGAGCATGTCGTCTGGTAATCCAGAGGTTCCCTGTTCGATTCCCGTGTCCTTGACACGTAACCCCTAACTGCTCCAGATGAGCAGGTTGGCACCTTGCATGGTCGCCTCTGCCATCAGTGCATGTGAATGTGTGAGTGATTGGGTAAAATGTGAGGAACAAATTGTAAAGCACTTTGGATCAAATATAAATGCACCATTTACATGGTCTGCTTACTGTATGTCCTCAGAGAAAGAGATAGTCTTAGGTGTCCTCAGAGAAAGAGATAGTCTTAGGTGTCCTCAGAGAAAGATATGGTCTTAGGTGTCCTCAGAGAAAGAGATGGTCTACTCTTAGATGTCCTCAGAGACCTACTGTCACTTTAGAAGGATGTTTCCAGGAATTGTAACTGTCAGACACACAAGATGACTTGAACATCCTTTAGAATTTTATCTCTACGCCCCACTATCCGCTGGCTGCATACTCTGACCTTTATCATGTTTTGTAACAGATTACAGAAGCCTATTGGAACGTGAGGTTCTGATATATCCCACTTTATGCTTTGCTCTTGCTGCTTGTTTTACACTGATTTTATGTGTCATTTCATACTGATGTAAAGCGCTTTGAACTGCAATCCCCTGTATGAAAGGTGCTATACAAATAAAGTTATTATTATTATTATAATTATTATAATTATAATTATTATTATTATTATTATTATTATTATTATTATTATTATTATTATTATTATTATTATTATTATTATTATTATTATTATTATCAGAGTCCTATGGGTAGACTAAATAGCATTGTGTTATTAGTATTGTAAAGTCAAGAGGTGGCTGTAAACTGCACAACAAAGACTGCATTTAATAATTTCTCTGGCATAGTTATCAGGGCTTGGCAGCATAAGACACACACATTTGTGTGTTCTAATACTTGTACATACCAAAGACTACTACTTTAAAAAGTCATTAAGTTGTGCATTCTATCACAAGGTTTGGCCCCCCTCCCACTCTTTCTTCTCTCTCTCTCTCTCTCTCTCTCTCTCTCTCTCTCTCTCTCTCTCTCTCTCTCTCTCTCTCTCTCTCTCTCTCTCTCTCTTGGCATGCAGATAGACTGGTTCAAGGCTAATTGAAATCTATTCTAAGATGTCTCAGTACACATACTTCCTTTTCTCTGCACCTCTCTCTGAGAAGTTAGAACAGAACCTAGAACTGGAATAGATAGAAGGGACACCTCCTGGTATATATATTGGACCAGGCAGGCGGTCCTATGCCAGTGGGGTAGAACCCTGATCCCATGACCACTTAATTAAATATTACATGGCAGCCGTCATGTAGCAGCCAAAACAATTTGTAGGGGAAATGCCCTTTTTCTACCTGTTCAAGGTCTATGTTACAAATGTTGCACCTCCTTATCAGAGAACCACACACTCCTAAAACATCCTCATGATGGTTATTCATGATGCCACACGTCACTCCAACCCATTTCTGTCCTGTAAAACACGTGTTTACTGTTAGGAACACAAAACGCATAATACAAGCATTGATTGATTGATTGAAAACTTTATTAACAGATTGCAGAATGGGTACAGTACAGTACAGCTCAATACATACAATTGTTAAGGGGATGCAGACCAGAGAAAGACTTTCATCTTGTTTACATCAGGGTCCCCCATTTTCAATTCATCATAACATATATGACATACACAACATACAGATAGACAGTACTGCTACATCTATACATTTATGACATATCAGATTTGCAAATACAGTACTGTTTGTGATACCAAAAGAGTCCAGAAAAGAGAGTATATACATTTGACGTAGAAACTGTACATTGGAGGGTAGGTGGGGGGTGGGGGGGGGACTGTACATTGGAGGAGGTGGGGTGGGTGGGGTGGGACACTGTACAACTGTACAAGCAAAACTGTACATTGGAATATTGACAAAACCATACTTGGTCATTTACTGTACATTGGGTTGGGTTAGGACATTTACAGGGGCCAGTTTCGAATTGCAGTCTCCCGTAGGTGTTCTTTGAGAGTGTTTTTGAAAGTGGGTAGTGATTCACATTCCTTTACAGCTTTGGGTAGGGCGTTCCACATTGATGTGGCATAATTGCGAAACGTGTTTAGTCCCTTGTTTGAGCCGAATCTGGGTTTAACATGATTTGTGGAGCTCCCTCTGGTGTTGTGATCGTGGTATTCACTGACCTTTGGGAAGTATTGTGACATGTACATGGGTACCTTGGTCGTGTAGTGTATCTTGTAGACCAGGCCCATTGCAAGTTGCTGTACTCTGTCGTCTACTCTAAGCCATCCTAGTTTGTCAAAGTGGGCAGGGGTGAGGTGGGTTCTAGGAGTAAGGTCAAGCAGTAGTCTGACCAGTTTGTTTTGAGATGTTTGTAATTTTGTTTTTAGCGCCTTTGAGGTGCTTTGGTACCATGAGGTGCAAGCATAGTCGTAGTGCCCTTGAATGAGTGCTCCTGCCAGAGTCTTCAGGGTATTCTTGTTTACCAGAGAGGAGATCCGGTACAAGAATCGAGTTCGTTGATTGACTTTTTTTATTACATTGGATGCCATTTTATCACAGGAAAGATTTGCCTCTAGGATGGAGCCCAGGTAGGTAATTTCTTCTTTCCTTGTGACAATATTGTCACCCACTGTAACTGAGAAGCTGTCGGTCTTGCTGAGTTTGTTATTTGAACCGAAGAGAATGGACTCTGTTTTGCCCATGTGTAATGATAGTTTGTTATCAGCGAGCCATATGCAGATTTTGCCTAGTTCCGAGCTGAGGGTTTTTTCAACCTGTAACTTGTTCTTGTCAGAGACCAGCAGGGCTGAGTCGTCCGCAAACAGGAACAAGTTGCAGTCACAAGCTGACGACATGTCATTTTTTGCATAAATTAGGAACAGTAGCGGACCTAGTATGCTTCCTTGTGGAACACCACAGCTCACTGTGAGGGGGGGGGGGGGGGGGGTAGGGTACCGTTTACCTCCACCATCTGTTCTCTCCCCTCCAGGTAGGATTGCATCCAGTTCACTGATAGGCTATCAAAGCATAGACCTGGGCAAGTCACGTCAAAGTTTTAAGACCCGCCTGCTTTGCCTGTGGTTTTCCACCATAGGCGCTTCTCAAGGTAGAGTGTTTATACGGTTCTACTTATTCAATCGGTCTGACATTTGATTGGAGCAGAGTTGAGTGTAATTAAATGAGATCTGCATTTTTACAATTGAGAAAAACAAGAAAACAAGAAAAAAAGTCACAGGGACCAGACTGCCAACCTGCTCATTTGGAGTATTTAGGGGTTAAAGGTTCTGTAAGTTGTATATACAGTATATATATTCCAACAGCCACCACTGATATAGAGTGTTTGGTCAGTCCCTCCACTTTGCAGTAAACAGAAAATACATCCCCACTTTATCCAATCAGGAGAGAGAACCATAGATATTTTTACTTATTTCAAGAAATCTTGCCAAGACAAATTAGCTGGCAGATTATTTGACTTGTTTCTCGTTATATAGAGTGAGAACGGGATACCAGAAAATGTATTATCTGTTTACTGCAGAGCAGTTACTGAGCAGACACTCTGTATCAGTGATGGCTGTAGGAATGTAGAGCTATTATTTTAACACATAGACCACTTATTTTAATAAAGAAAATACCACTTACAGCACCTTTAAGTGTCTTGCTCAAGGACATTCTGACACGCTGCCGGGAGGAGCCGGAATCGAACCAGGAACCTTCTGATTACCAGACAACCACTGCCATTTAACTTCATTAATGATTGGAGGAGGCTTTTAGTTTTTACCAAAGATCAGAAACACGACAGCCCCCCCCCCCCCCCCCCCAAATAACCTTGCGACCCCCAGGTTGAGAACCACTGGGTTAAAAATCTCCAGCCACCTGGGTCTGTTTCTGTCTCTCTCTTTCCACTGTTGAGAGTCTAGTGTTTGTTCACAGAGGGAGACTGTTCTTCCTGCACAATGTCCTCTTAGTGAACCTCTACACACAGGACGACAGGGAGGTGAAACCAGACTTTGTTCTTGTGTCTCTCTCTCCTCTCGTTCCGGACGGATCACTTCCGTTAATCGTCGGCACAGTCTTTGAGTTTCACTCAGAGGGTGGGGGGGGGGGATCACGTGCAACCTTAAAGGAACACGCCAACATTATGGGTAACGGCGATTCCCGTCTTCTCCAGAGTCAGACAAGAAGATAGATACCAATCTCCTCTCTGTGTGTTCAGTAGAAAGCTATCCGGCTGCAAGCTATACCTAGCTTAGCACAAATGAAGGGAAGCGGATACGGACCACTAGCCTAACTTAAAACTCCGGAAGAGGTGTTTTTGGCCAACAGATAGGCGCTCCGGTCCGTATCCGCTTCCATTCATTTGTGCTAAGCTAAGCATTTCGCTGTTTCTAATATTGCTATACCACCAGACCGTGAGAAGAACATAGAGGAGCTCTGTGGTTTTCTGAATGGCCTGCAGCAGTGGTTTGAGTTGCTCACATAGACTATGGTTGACTCATTAAAAACACTCACCTATTTAACTCAGCAGGCTACTCTGTGCTCTGGCCCCTTTCTCTCTTATGGGTTGATCCATTCCTCTTGTTCCATCGTATTATTTCCCATTCTCTCCTTTTGTTTTGCAATAAAAATTTACACAAATGTTTATACATTTTTTTATAGGTGTTTATAAAAATGTATAAAATGTTTATACATTTTAAGCACTGAAGATGAAATCACATGTAGACAGAGATAAACACACAATCCCACCTCGCCCTCACCCTCCCACATCCACACCACCCACCCAAAGGGGAGGGGGGAAACACAAAAAAAGGCCTATTCACTCCTTTTGACTCTTTTAGAATAAGAATTCTGCCTTATGTTTCTCTGTGTCTCTCGTTCTATCATACTCTTTCTTTGTCCATTCTCTTGTTCTATCATACTCTTTCTTTGTCCATTCCTTTATTCTATCATACGCTTTCTTTGTCCATTCCCTTGTTCTATCGTACTCTTTCTTTGTCTATTCTCTCGTTCTATCATACTCTTTCTTTGTCCATTCCCTTGTTCTATCATACTCTTTCTTTGTCCATTCCCTTGTTCTATCATACTCTTTCTTTGTCTATTCTCTCGTTCTATCATACTCTTTCTTTGTTCATTCTCTTGTTCTATCATACTCTTTCTTTGTCCATTCTCTTGTTCTATCATACTCTTTCTTTGTCCATTCCCTTGTTCTATCATACTCTTTCTTTGTCCATTCCCTTGTTCTATCATACTCTTTCTTTGTCCATTCTCTCGTTCTATCATACTCTTTCTTTGTCCATTCCCTTGTTCTATCACTCTTTCTTTGTCCATTCTCTTGTTCTATCATACTCTGTTCTATCATACTCTTTCTTTGTCCATTCTCTCGTTCTACCATACTCTCTTTGTCCATTCTCTCGTTCTATCGCACTCTGTTCTATCATACTCTTTCTTTGTCCATTCTCTCGTTCTATCATACTCTTTCTTTGTTCATTATCTCGTTCTATCATACTCTTTCTTTGTTCATTCTCTCGTTCTATCATACTCTTTCTTTGTTCATTCTCTCGTTCTATCATACTCTGTCTTTGTCCATTCTCTCATTCTACAGTATCTCTTTCTTCGTCTGTTCTATCTTTCTTCATCCGTTCTCTCGTTCTATACCTGCTACCTGGATGAAGTAAATAGCTTATATATATTTTTACCAGATTCATAAGAGACCAACATTATTTTGGAGCTATACCATAAAAGGAAATAGTACAGTCACATTTTGGACACTGGGCAGTAACAAGGATTAATCCCCCTGGTGGAAATACAGGCGTCATAGCGTTACAGGCAGGGAAAAAAGACAATAGTTGAAATAATAATATTAATATAACATAATAATACATTATATAAAAGAATAATGTATAATATAACATAATCATATATAATATCAAATAAGAATATATAATGTGAAATAATAATATATAATTTAACATAATAATATATAATATAAAATAAGAATATACAATCAATCAATCAATCATCTTTATTAACAGACACAGGGTCCACAGAATAAAAACACACACAAACATAATCAACAAATTACATCACAATAAATAAAAACATAAACCAATAGCAGTTCTACAACAGGGCACTGTACCAATACTTCCAGATGCAGGACTGGAACTTCATGTCACTGAGACTAGCCGGTTGAGTCAGCAACAGGATGATCCTATTCTGAGACACATTCAGATACATTTGTACATCAGGTGTCTCAGCAGAGCATGAAATGAGTTGACTCCAGCACCACAAAACATTTGGCTGGTGCTGCAGCACCTAGGCTGCCTCAGCAGAATCCTCAGGCAATCATTGTAAGCAACCTGGAGTGCTGCTTAAACTTGAGCCACAGGGGGGCAGTATAGAGAGGAGTGCAGTATGCCCTAAACAGGTTAACTTTCACCCCAGCAGAGCAGAAATGGAACTTCTTCCTCAGCATGTTAGCTTGAGCGTACAGTACACCGCCGCAGACCCGCAGTATGTCATCATCATCACTCATTTGATCAGTAATAATGTGACCCAAATATTTTGTACTACAGCAGACGGCCAGCACCAGCCCAGACAGATGGAAAGAAGGAAAATAAATATCCTTATTGCTTTTAGTCCTGCAAATCAGAATGACACTCTTCTTAGCATTGTATTTCACATCATACTGTTATATGTTCACAGGGTTTGCTGTATGTTGTGATAGTGGGTACGGTGCCTTTAACTCATTCACGGCCACTAGCTTTCGCCATCTGCACTGTTTGGCACCAGCGTTAATGACCATTTTAGCTATGTTTGCCGACCCATCGTGTGTCCTGTATCATAGCTATGGAGACAATAGTACGGCTAATTTCACAGGCATTGTTCATTTCAGCTCATTTCTACACACTGTAGTTTGTTACACGCTACATGCTAAACAGCGCCCCATTTCCGGAATAATCCAGTCTTTTTCCATAGATCGCGAGATAGGACGCATTATATGCAATAAGCCCGAATCGTTCTTGAGGCGAGCAGATCTGCTAGCGATTGCTTTGCAGGAGCTCCTCCCCCTCAGAGCGAGTCTTGATAGTCCATTTCATTCAATGTCTCTCCTGTTCCCTTTCTATCAGAGTTCAAAAGGTAGGTGATACTGCCACCTGGTGATATTCGATCGGCATTGCAATTCCAACATAGGTAGATGAATCATAGACACCCAGAGTGATCCGGCTGACCGTATAGAACAGGGATCAATGGAAAATATCAAAGGATCAAAACCAGAGTATACACAACCTCACACAGGTTTCACATATTAAAAAGTTAGAAAGTTCCATGTTTGGATGGATTCTGTTGCTGAATGGAGAGCAAATGGAGTGTGTGTGTGTGTGTGTGTGTGTGTGTGTGTGTGTGTGTGTGTGGTGTGTGTGTCCAACTCCCCAGCTGTCTGTGTGTGTGTTTGTGTAGGCTCAGTGACAGTGTGGCTCCACAAGAAACACAACAGGTTAATGACACACACACACACACACACACACACACACACACACACACACACACACACACACACACACACACACACACACACACAACACACACACACACACACACACACACACACACACACACACACCACACACACACACCACACACACAGTGGGAGGTGAATGGGGAGTTTAGTAGTGTCAAGGGAGGGACTAGTGGGATCAGACATGACATAGTGACCAGAGAGAGAGAGAGAGAGAGAGAGAGAGAGAGAGAGAGAGAAGAGAGACAGAGAGAGAGAGAGAGAGAGAGACAGAGAGAGAGAGAGAGAGAGAGAGAGAGAGAGAGAGAGAGAGAGAGAGAGAGAGAGAGAGAGAGAGAGAGAGAGAGAGAGAGAGAGAGAGAGAGAGAGAGAGAGAGAGAGAGAGAGAGAGAGAGAGAGAGAGAGAGAGAGAGAGAGGGAGAGAGAGAGGGAGAGAGAGACAGAGAGAGAGAGAGAGAGAGAGAGAGAGAGGAGAGAGAGAGAGAGAGAGAGAGAGAGAGAGAGAGAGAGAGAGAGAGAGAGAGAGAGAGAGAGAACAGGGATCAGGACTGTGCACTGGGGATGTATAGAATGGACTGTTGTGATTTGGAGCAACTTGGGAACTCACCCATACTGGAGCTTAACACACATGAAGTGTGGGACCGACACATGTGATCTGTGTGTGTGAGAGAGAGAGAGGGAGAGAGAGGGAGAGAGAAGAGAGAGAGAGAGAGAGAGAGAGAGGAGAGAGAGAGAGAGAGAGAGAGAGAGAGAGACCATGGGTCTGGCCAGAGGCTTTGGGAGAACCCTGAGGAGATTTTCCGGATTTTTCTTCCGTTTTCCTAAACTGGTCCGACGTTCTGGACACTTGGAAATCAGCTTTCTCTGGAAGAACTCAGGTGAGTTGTGAATGTGTGTGTGTCTTGTTTGTGTGTGTGTGTGTGTGTGTGTGTGTGTGTGTGTGTGTGTGTGCGCGCGAGCGTGCGTGACTGTGTGTTGTATGTGAATGTCCCCATGGCTTGGTGACATTAATTTTAGCCAATGACAAGAGGAATGTCCCCATTTCAAGCTTTGCTAATGGACTTCTGTCGTTATATTTTGTATTTAAGAAAATGAAGAAATCATTTTGATACATCTGATCTGTGGTATATGGATCACTGAGGGACAGGGTGTGGGGCAGAGGGTCCCCTCCGTGGGGTAAAATCTCACTCTGATTCCCCAGGAGACCGGACTATTGCTGCCGCCACTCCTAAACAGTTAGGATGGGTTGAACACAAAGTAATTGTACTTTAAAATGTACTTGGTAATGAAGCAGTGCTCAGGGCTTTCCCCAGGACTTCCAAACAAGATGGTGCTGAGGTCCATCCAGGGGGGCGTTATTTCTAAACCTAGCCGCATTTCTGGCAAGACGCTCTCTGATTGGCCGACGCCTGTTTCTACACTGGTTAAGCTTAGGCACTCTTTCGAAGTTGGTTAAGGTTAGAGTTTGTCTTAGAGCGTGACGGCAAGTTCTTTCGACGGTTAAGCGTAGGCACTCTTTCGAAGTTGGTTAAGGTTAGAGTTTGTCTTAGAGCATGGCGATAGAACGCCAGGTAGTTTGCAGGCTGTTTGACGTGGAAATGGGCAAAGACACAGCTCGTCACGCGATTGGGCAAACGCGTCAGTGGCCAATCAGAGAGCGTCTCCCAGAAATGCGGCTAGGTTTAGAAATAACGCTCCAGGGGGTGGTCCAGACGGGCTGTCCGGGGATGCAAAAGAATTGCAATAAAGAACACACACAATGGAACAGAGGACCGAGCAATCACATATTAGACAATGATGCGTTTGTTTCCAAGCTGGCCCCAAGCTTTCACTACTAAAACGTCCCTTTTTATTTTTATAAACACATGGAGGCGCTGCACCCCTATTGACCACTTGCACAATGTGGGGGCGTCGTCATATCCAGTTATGTCTCCAGCCCAGCAGACTTCTTCCCGTCCCATCACAATACATTGAGTTTAGCAACTTTTTCCCGTCAATTAAACAACTTTATTGTCACTTTTCTCTAAGGTTTTTGGGCTGTATTTCATGTAAAAAGGTTTACTGTTAGAGTTAGCCACATTAGCATTTAGCTCCGCCTAAATCCAATACATTAATCCGTTAGATATGGGGCATGAAATGAGACATATATAACTCAATTAGTATCGACGTCACGTGGCATCTGTTAGACCCACGTTTGATATTCTGGGAAGAAAAAAAGTGACGATAAAGTTGTTTAATTGACGGGAGAAAAGTAGCTAACTCAATGTATTGTGATGGGACCGAAGAAGTCTGCTGGGGGCTGGAGATGTAACCGGATATGATGCCCCCCCACATTGTGCAAGTGGTCAATACCATTGCTTAGGGAAAGCCCTGGGTTCTACTTCTTCTTCTGCTACTCCTCAAATAGAGTCTCGAACAAGCAATTCATTTTCAAATGGTCAATATAACAAATAAAA
>NC_140179.1:50634929-50657429 GCF_963971535.1 Notolepis coatsorum | reverse complement strand
CGGATTCTTGGGGAAAAACAACCGATAGCATATTACTCTAGAGCTCTTTCGCCGGTAGAGCAGGGTCTGCCACCTTGTTATCAGGCCCTGGCCGCCGCACATTTGATGTATGAGAAGGCAACGGCCGTGACAATGGGATATGACATTTGCATTTGGACACATCACAAATTGGCAAACTTGATTGAAAGAGGCAAATTTGTTCTGACCAGCCAACGGCAACAGGCTTACATGAGGCTCCTGCAGTACTCGGACGTTACGATAAAAACATGCCACGGCAGTAACCCGGCGGATCTGGTACCACTCCCGAGCGAGGGTCAACCGCATGAGTGTGAGGTGGAAGCGACAGGCTTTCGTGAAACTCCGTCCTGATTTGGGAGTCGACCCGCTCGCGATAGCAGAACTCTCACTTTTTGTGGATGGGTCCTGCTATCGGGAGGGGGAAAATTTAAGGTCAGGATACGCCGTCGTACAGTGCAAACCTAACGGAGAAACACTAACAAGAAAGGCCGGACAATGCATGCAACCATGTTCGGCCCAGCTTGCAGAACTAATAGCACTAACAGAAGCATGCATAATAGCTAAAGATCGCACGGTTAACATCTTTACAGACTCTGCGTATGCGCAGGGCGTATGCCACCTATTTCGCGGCCATTTGGAAGGCAAGAGGCTTTAAGAAATCGGACGGCTCACCGATCCTTCACCACAAGCAGGTTGTGGCGCTTATTCAGGCTGTAAAGTTGCCCAAAAACATTGCTATCGTAAAGTGCCAGGCACACAGAAAGGACCTGTCCTTTGTGACGACGGGAAACAACGCGGCGGACGAGGCCGCGAAGGCGGCGGCTGCGGTGCCGTCCACGGCTGTTCTGATGTTTGCGGCCGAACTGACGACTGAGGTAACTGAGGATAATTTGAGTGATCTTCAGGACTCAGCCACGCAGGCCGAGAAACAGTCGTGGACGGAGAGGGGGGCTGTAGGGGGGGCAGATGGTCTGTGGAGGAGTCATAACGGTTTGATAGTCGCCTCCATCGATCTTCTGTCCTTAGTGATACCTGAGGCTCATGGTGTTGATCACTGTGGAAGAGCAGAGACCCTGAAACGAATCACGAAAATGGGATTTTGGTCCCCAAAGCTTCAGGCACAAATTGACGTTACACTAGCCAGGTGTTTAACATGCTTACAGGGCAATGTGCGCAAAGGAGTACCGACAGTGGCGGCTTACACACCCCTCCCTGAGGGACCATTCAGACATCTGATTATGGACTATACAGACATGATAACGCCAGTGCAGGGCAAACGATACCTCCTGGTAGTAGAGGACTGCTTTAGTCGCTGGATTGAGGCCATTCCATCTAAACACAAGAACGCGGACACAGTGATCAAGTTCCTGTGTCGCGAGGTCATTCCGAGATTTGGAATTCCCACGATATTACAAAGCGATAATGGCCGCGAGTTCATCGACAAGGTGGTTAAAGGGCTGATGCAGAAATTAGGTATAAGACAGCGCCTTTCCTGTGTCTATAGTCCCGGGTCGCAGGGGAAGGTGGAAAGGGCCAATCTGGTCATTAAAAACAAACTGTTGAAAATCTGTATGCAAACTAAGCTTAACTGGATTGATGCTTTGCCACTTGCTCTGATTAGAAGCAGCGTAAACCGCCAAACACAGCTAACACCGCATGAAATGCTTACAGGCCGCAGCATGCCAGCACCGCCATTTAGACACCTGGCTAGGGGCCCGGCATTAGATATTTTTGAGCAAGATCTGGAAAAATATCTTCAGCAAGTGACTAAAATACATGAAGCTGTGTTTCGACAGGAGCAGAGAAAGCGAAGGAGGCGGAGAAGGAAGCCACCAAACCGAGACTGATCCCTGGGGACTTGGTCTTCGTAAAGGTCCACAAGAGAAAGTGGTCATCACCCCGGAGAGAGGGCCCGTACGAGGTGATCCGATCGACTGGAACGGCAGTCCAAGTCAAGGGATCAGCGACCTGGTTCCACTTCAATCACTGCATAAAGGCCAGCGGCGATCTCTTGGGGGATACAATCGATCGCAGTTATGCAGAACCCGACATGGAGGGTCCGAGACGGCAACTGGAAGGTGCAGTGCCTGCTGATGCTCCCGCAGATGTTGGCAGCAGTGTGCGGACGGTCGGCCGGGCACAACGACGTCATAAAGAACCGTCACGGTCGACCCGTCCTTGAGGATGACGGGTTTGAGTGGGTAGGAGTCCCACGGGGTCCCGCTCAGGCTCAAGTACCAGCAGACTTTCATGACCAGGCTCAGAATCAGGCGCCCCTTTTCCCTCCATCGAGGAAGGGGGGGAGAAGATAAGACTACAACCAAACGGGGTGTTTCCCGTAGGACCGCAAGGGCATGTTTTTGATTTTGACCATTCCCCCGTTACAGGCGGGGATACTTACCATTATACTAACGAGCATCGGGTTGTGGGGGTAGATAGGAGAGTTGAGCCTGTCCCGAACCAATCACAGGGGACAGGGGTGAGGGGAAAAAGGGAGGTCAAGGACACTGAGTCGGAAGAGGTGGGGGGACAGGATATGTTCCAGAGGACAGCCGGAACGTTGAGGGACTCAGTGGGCTCACTCTGGGCCAAGTTGAGGGGTTTGCTTCCTTCCGGGGAACAAGATGGGGGCGACTATGACTATGACGAGGAAGACCCGGAGGCTGACCCGATGTATAGGGCGGCTTTAGGGAATGAGTGGTTTAAGTGGGTCCAGTACACGAGCGCGCAGAATCAGATAGAGGATTGTTATGTCTGCTCCAAGGCACGTCCGGATAGGCTGCTGGTGAAGGGCACGAAGTTCAGTTGGGCTCAGTGTGACAGGGACAGCGACGGGGTTGCCAATACCCAGAGGTGTCAAACTATGGCTGACCAAGGATTTCGAGTGCTTGCAAAAGGAGGGGACCCGGGATGTAGGGGAGGTGGCAGAGGGGCGGTGCACTACTATTTGGAGCATCACGACTAACTGTACGAAAGAAGGAAAGTGTGGACACGGGGTCGTGTTAAAGGGAGTGGATACCAACCCACGGCCTGTAGCTTGCCCTTTTCATGTCCAGGATATGGCACTGGCGGACCAATACTGGCTCTGCGGCGGTAGGAGGTTGAGGAATACACTTCCTTTAGATTGGTCAGGTAGATGTGCCCGGGTTCAGGCGATCATGCCAATGGTGGTCCTACCATTATCAGTGACGGAAGGACCTTCTGAGTCTCCTATCTCTCGAACGAAGCGTAGCTACAAGGCAGACCCAAGGGTGTATCTGGACAGCATAGGACAGCCAAGGGGCATTCCAGCCGAGTTCATGGCTAAGAATGAGATTGCGGCAGGGTTTGAGTCTATTCTGCCATGGATATCGGTCAATAAGAACACCGGGTGGATCAACTATTTGTTTTACAATCAGCAGCGGTATCTCAATTACACCGAGGAGGCGTTGGATGCAATGGGGGACCAGATGCACGCGACCAGTACGGTGGCGTGGCAGAATAGACAGGCTCTGAACTGGTTAATGGCGGAGAAGGGTGGAGTCTGTTCCATGTTTGGACAGTACTGCTGCACATTCATTCCGACGAATGTGGGGCCAGGGGGAAAGTTCTCCGAGGCCATGGCTAAGCTGAAGGATTTGAGGGAGGAATTGAGGGGGAATTCTGGCCGGAATGAAGAATGGTGGGGGAGTGGGGTGTTGGAAAGATTGGGACAGTGGGGAAGCATAGTGATGCAGACGGGGATATCCATCGGGGTTGGCAGGGTTGATATTGGTTCTCCTTTTCTGTTGTGGTATGCCTCTCTTGGGTAGGCTGGTAACTTCACACGTAACGAGCCAAATGCTGATGGTGGGACAGAAAGAGATTGAGCCACAAATCGGGCCATATCCTCAGCTTTATGCTGCCTTAGAGGGAGACGAGGGGATAGAGGATTAGGGGTATGGTGAGGTAGGGACATTTTCTTTTTGTTGGTTCTTTCCTTTAAGAGTGACGGGGGATGGTCTGAGCGCAGTTTTGTTGGTTTATTCCTTTAACTAGGAATTTTAGTCTGATTTTCTAATGATCCTTCGGCATAGAGATTGCAACCATTGAAAATCATTGCATTGTTTTTTATTTTTTTATTATTTTTTGTTTATTTTACTTGTGGTCCTGGTCAAACCGGAATGGGAAGGGGCATCGGCAGAGTGTCGGTTCTGAGCCTGAGGAAGCATTGAGAAGAAGTGGTCGGGGGATCGGTTCTGGGGACTGGAGGGACAAAAGGGGGGGGCTAACGCAGTGGGCAAGATGGGCACCTCCCGTCGAAGATGGGGGGACACGTGGTGAGGTCGGTACCAGCGCCTCCCGTCCAGGCATGGGGACATGCTTCTACGAGGACTGGAGGTGTGGCGTGGTGGTTGCTGTATTGGCAAAATGTGACTTTTGGCAATACGGTGAGGAGACTATGGCGTGGGCATGGAAGGGGGGCTGAGCGATGGACACTGGGACTCAATGTTATGGAAGAGACAATGTCATTTTTTTGGGAGGGATGTTCTATGTTTAGTTCTGACGGTCAACTTCTCCTTTCCCTGATGAGAGTCGCGGTTTCCGGCCGGAACTGTGGCTCATTTGGTAAGCGGTGGAGGTTGGGGGGATTTGTCTGTCAGGTTAGGATTATAAATTGGGGTATTTTTTTTTGATGTTTTATTATTACTCTTGTTTTGAGCGGTTTTGTGTTTATTGTGAGAACGGTAGTCAGCCTTTGTTGGTCCGTTAGGGGTCCAGTGAATGAAGTAAGGTTAGGGAGGGGATTAGGCACCCCGAACCTCTAGCCTTCAACAGGCGGCAGTGGGCTCGCAAGAGTCTGGGCGCACGTTAAACACATTCTATAGTGCTGGGGAGAAACTGAAGGCCCTCGTGCGTAACGAGGTATGAAATAACATACCACTGTGGCACCGCCTAGTCGGCCCAGGAAACGTCGCACATAAGTTGGTGTGGGCACTGGGTGGTACGTGGGCGACAGTCCACACCTAGGAGCAGGGCGGTGCACCGTAGGGGGCACAGCTCCTGCCATGAACAGGCAAGGCTGGCGAAAACGGTCAATATTTCCATGCCCAGAGCAAGCGGGGTGGGGACAAGACCGTCGGTTTCTAAACTGAGTGGCTGATAGGTACTACGGACAGTCAGCTGCTTGGGGTCCTGACTTGATGACGGACTATGAGGTCGCTATCGACTGGGTCGCCAGCCGGTCAGGAGAGCGTTATGACCCCTGCTTATAGTCACAGATAGCGGGACGGGGACCGTGAGTGACTGGACAGTATGGGCGTAAATGCACTTGGCTCAATGTACAGTCAGGCCACGGTAACCTTACTAGCCGATACAGGGTTAGTAGGCGAGCTGTGCTTCTGTGATCAGTGTTTTTGAAAAGAAAATGCTGGGAAGCAGAGGGATGAGGGGTGTCAATTCAGAGGAATCTGAATTGTCTCTCCTAAGATTGGAAAGGGACCCAGCCTTAAACTGCACCTGAAGGTAAGATAAGGGGACTTCTTCTGTTCATGTGAGGAGACCTTAGCCTGGAAGTGGAGGCCTGTATCCTTGGTTGGGTGAGAGGGGGTCCAGTGTAGGCGGCAATGCGGCCCTGAAAAAGCCGGTTTCCCCACACGTGGTATCTCCTGATCCTGGAGGGGAGAGGTGCATCTAAGTAGGGCAAGGAGTGCATCCGAACGGGAGGAGGGTACTCTTAACTGGAAGGAGGTTAAAAGGGTCAAAGCGTTCTTGTTTAGTTAGACGTTCACATTTTCTTGGTTATATGATTTGGGTGGGACTAGGGATAGCCCCAAATGGGGGAATGTTGGGGAAAATGTGTATACGAGGGTGGAGGTAGGAAAGGGGTTAGTCTTGACTAGTTTAATATAGGTCAACTAGCAGGGCTCAAAGACACTAGGGCGACAGTCTGGCTGATGTTCTTAAAACAGCCTCAAGATAGTAGATGGACATTTCAGCACATCATATCGTGTGTTCTAATCTTGTGTCTTTTCTCTCTTACACACATACACAGCACACACACAGACACACACAGTTACACAGCACACACACATACAATACACACACGTCTGTACACAGACGCACACACACACAGACACACATACACACACACACACACAAACACACATATCTCACTCTCTTTTCATGTTCTTAATGTTTTACATCATATCGTGTGTGGATATCATATCTTGCTTATCTCTCCTCATGTTCTCTCTCTCTCCAATGTTAAATCTACGTATCATCTTAATGTACGTCATGTCAGATCTGACATGATGTGACACGTCATCATATCTGTCATGGGGGCAGGACTGAGAGGGGATTTAGGGACAGGCAAAGGGTTCCAGGACAGAGTGTTTTTGTTCAAGCTGTGGCGATCATCTTTGACCCATAGCTCTTGCTGTTAACGAACTTCTCTTCTTAAATAAATTACCTATTTGTTACAATTGGAAATATCGTCTCCTGCTGTGTCAAACAACCTTTCCACAACAAGAGCTTACTAGAGTGCTTACTAGAGTGCTTACTAGAGCGCGTACTAGAGTGCTTACTAGAGGCTTACTAGAGTGCTTACTAGAGTGCTTACTAGAGTGCTTACTAGAGAGCTTACTAGAGAGCTTACTAGAGTGCTTACTAGAGAGCTTACTAGAGTGCTTACTAGAGTGCTTACTAGAGCGCGTACTAGAGAGCTTACTAGAGTGCTTACTAGAGAGCTTACTAGAGTGCTTACTAGAGTGCTTACTAGAGTGCTTACTAGAGAGCTTACTAGAGTGCTTACTAGAGTGCTTACTAGAGTGCTTACCAGAGAGCTTACTAGAGCGCTTACTAGTGCTTACTAGAGTGCTTACTAGAGTGCTTACTAGAGAGCTTACTAGAGAGCTTACTAGAGAGCTTACTAGTGCTTAATAGAGTGCTTACTAGAGTGCTTACTAGAGAGCTTACTAGAGTGCTTACTAGAGTGCTTACTAGAGAGCTTACTAGAGTGCTTACTAGAGTGCTTACTATAGTGCTTACCAGAGTGCTTACTAGAGTGCTCACTAGAGCGCTTACTAGTGCTTACTAGAGAGCTTACTAGAGTGCTTACTAGAGTGCTTACTAGAGAGCTTACTAGAGTGCTTACTATAGTGCTTACCAGAGTGCTTACTAGAGCGCTTACTAGAGAGCTTACTAGAGTGCTTACTAGAGTGCTTACTAGAGTGCTTACTAGAGCGCTTACCAGAGTGCTTACTAGAGTGCTTACTAGAGCGCTTACTAGAGTGCTTACTAGAGAGCTTACTAGAGTGCTTACTAGAGAGCTTACTAGAGTGCTTACTAGAGAGCTTACTAGAGTGCTTACTAGTGCTTACTAGAGTGCTTACTAGAGAGCTTACTAGAGTGCTTACTAGAGAGCTTACTAGAGTGCTTACTAGAGAGCTTACTAGAGTGCTTACTAGTGCTTACTAGAGTGCTTACTAGAGTGCTTAATAGAGTGCTTACTAGAGAGCTTACTAGAGAGCTTACTTTCATGATCGCTTACTAGAGTGCTCACTTTAATGAGAGCTTACTAGAGCTTCACATTTGGGGACATTGAATCCTTGTATTACAGCATCCTATGTTAATTACAGCTCCAAGGAAATTATGTAGATGAAAAAACAGCAATACATTGTCTTAAAGGGACTGCTACCTTATCATTTCATTGAGCTGTAATTAATACAACACAAGGATTCAATGTCCCTGATGACATCACTGGTGGCCATATTCAAACTAATTTACTCTCAATAGCTGTCAAACTAAATCATTTGGACCCGCAAACCTTTTTTTAATGATAGATTCATTAATAAATACTTTTTTGGGGGGAAAAGCAATACTTTTATTCCGCACCTTTTTAAAAGCTCTGTGGATGTATTATCTTTTAAAAATGATTACTCTACATAAAAAAAAATTTAAATAAATTTTTATAAATAAACAACAATAATCTATTTTCTATATTTCATAGTGAAATGAATTGAAGGCAGACAGGTTCTTATCAAGGTCAGTGTTTACATATTGTGGGTTGGCTCATTTACAAAGTGAATTATTCACTCCCGACACGCTTCACTAAAACATGACCTGGTTTTCACGAGACGCGAGTCTGTCTGCATGGAGAGAGCAAGAGATAATTTGCATAATACGTTAGAAAGCAAACACACAAGCACACATGAATGTCGGTCATGCACTTAACCCTTTCACTACCACACTACAGAAGGGTAATGAAAAGGGTTAACCCTTTGTCATGTGGCAGTGAAAGGGTTAACATTCTGTAGTGTGGTAGTGAAAGGGTTAACCCTTTGTCATGTGGCAGTGAAAGGGTTAACCATCTGTATTGTGGTAGTGCAAGGGTTAACCGTATGTAGTGTGGTAGTTAAAAGGTTAACCCTACGGGCGAGCTCCCGTAGCTCACCGCGTATCTCGGCGCTATTTCTGCGTCGGGGACAACCGTGCTCGTCACGGATCTGGGGTACACGAGTTCGATTCCCGGACCCGCCGTATTTTCTCAGAGTGTCTTCCCCTACTCTACATCCCATTCAACCTGTTTCTGTCGGTCATGCTTGACCAGAAAAAGCGATAAACGCTAAAAAATAAAGTTTAAAAAAATAAATAAAAAAGGTTAACCCTACTTTGACATGTAATAATAATAATAATTAATTTAATTTATATAGCGCTTCTCAATAACCCGAAGTCGCTGACAATAGTCGGGAGCAAGAGTATAAACAAAGAAACAAAAGCAAAGAAACAAAAACAAAGAAACAACAAATAAACAAAACAAAAGGAACATGAGACCATGGGGGGAACAGGGAAGACAGCATGATAGCACAAAAAAGACTGGAGACAGACATCAATCAGGTTGGAGGGGGGGGGGTTATGGGTGGGGGGGGTTGAAGGCAAGGGAGAACAGGTGGGTTTTGAGGCGAGCTTTGAAGGTGGAGAGTGTAGGGGAGTCTCTGATGGACTGGGGGAGGGAGTTCCAGAGTCGGGGTGCAGTACGAGAGAAGGCCCGATCTCCAAAGTTTTTAAGCTTGGATGTCGGGACAGTGAGGGAGGCAGTGGAGGAGGACCGGAGGGAACGGGTGGGGCGGTAGGGAAGAAGGAGATCAGTCAGGTAGGGGGGGGCCAGGCTGTGGAGGGCTTTGAAGTGGCAGTGAAAGGGTTAACCTTCTGTATTGTCACAGTGAAAGGGTTAACCCTTTGGTAGTGTGGTAGTGAAAGGGTTAAACACACACACACACACACGCGCACACACACACACACACACCTACACACACACACCTACACACACACACACACACTCACACACACACACACACACACACACACACACACACACACACACACACACACACACACACACACACACACACACACACACACACACACACATTTAACCTGCATTTGCTCACTAAATATCTACTGTGTCACTTTTGAAACGGAACGTGCTCTCTCATTCACACGATGGAGGTTTTGCTCTTATATCATGCTCAGGTTCCTTGCGTGGGAACAGGATGGAAAGGAATCCTAGCCTGAGCATGACATGAGAGCAAAATGGCCGCCATGTGAATATGGTCAATATACCCGAAACATTCCTCTCAGTGTTCTCGATGTCATTGATACCTTCTCTCCCAATTCACTGTTTATTGAGCATATTAACACAGTGGCCATTTTTGCTCTTATGTCATGCGCAGGTTGGGATTACTTGGGTGGGAAGTGGGAACAGGGTGAAAGGGATCCCAACCTGAGCATGACACGAGAGCAAAACAGCCGTGGTGTGAATATGGTCAATTTAGCTAGTTTAGTTTAGTCTAGTTTTAGCTAGTCTACCGGTATTCTAGTTTAAACTCTAGTTTAGTTTAGTCTAGTTGTAGCTAGTCTATTCTAAGCTCTAGTTTAGTCTAGTTCTTGCGTTGTTCACATGCACCACTAATATTTATCGACTGTCTTAGACCACAGGAATAACATACATGCATTCTGAATATAATGTAAAAAATATATAGAAAACATATTTTCTCCTTTTATTAGTCTTACTTGAAGGATCATTACTTTGAAATGCCCCTCTAATCAATCAGTAAATCAATCAATGAATCAAACCCCTCCTCTCTCTCCTCTCCTTTCCCCTTTCCTCTCCTCTCATCTCCTCACTTCTCTTCTCCTCTCCTTTCTTCTCTTCTCCCCTCGCCTCTTGTTTCTTCTCTTCTCCTACTCTCAACTCCTCTCCTCACTTCTCTTCTCCTCTCCTCTCTTTTCTTCTCGTCTCCCCTTGCCTCTTGTGTCTTCTCTTCTCCTCCTCTCAACACCTCTCCTCTCCTCTCACCTCCCCTTTCCTTATTTTGTTTTTCAACTTCACTTCTCTCTCTAGGTTGTAAGTACACCTGCCATGCTGCCTGTAGAGAAAGAATATCATTGGACTGTCATCCCGGAGGACCCTCCTCTGTGGACTCTCCTCTCAGCTCCTTGAATCAAGACCACCTGAACAACAACACACAACTCACTGTGAGTACACCCCACCTGTATGTGTATGTGTATGTGTCTGTGTGTGTGTGTGTCCACCGCCCTCGACCTCACACGACAGAGGCCTTGGTTATGGCTGTGTAGGATAATGGTCCTGGTATCAGGGGCCTTGGTTATGGCTGTAGGATAATGGTCCTGGTATCAGGGGCCTTGGTTATGGCTGTAGGATAATGGTCCTAGTATCAGGGGCCTTGGTTATGGCTGTAGGATAATGGTTTTGCTAATTGTCAGTCTTGGACATGTTCATAGACTTGCTGTTAGTGTCCTGAGGACTGCTGGGCTGTTGCAGAGGAGGGCCAAGCATCTGGAGAGATTTAGTTTGATCTCTGCTGTAATGGGCCTCTGTCTGTCTCAGTGGTGTGTGGTTGAAAAAAGCAGATCATATCTCTATGTCTCTCTCTCCCTCCCTCTCCCCTCTCTCTCTGTCTCTCTTGCTCCTTCTCTGTGTAGTGGCCATACTTTACCACAAGATGGCAGTGTACAGGCATACCAGTATTCTGTGTTTAGACCTGCAGATTAAAACCCTGGTCCCGGCTAGAATCCATTCAATTCATTTTCACATTATTTGATTCGCCGCCTCAAATAATTGTCGTTACCCTCCTACACCAGTGAGTGTGTGAATAACTAAGATAGTGATATTGCCGGTCATAGAGATGCTTGATATCTAAAAAAGAATCAGTGTTGACAAGTTATAACCCTCTGTATATTATACCACACTGATGGTGGTGGTGTAGTACAGAAGATATCACCACCATGTCGCAGTATGTTGACATTACAGAGAGAGCGTTCCACGCACGAGAGTTTGAGGGAAACTGCAGAATGTTACACATAGCTATGACAAACATGTGGATCTGTGCCGGGTACAGCGCGCGCGCGTGTGTGTGTGTGTGTGCGTGCGTGCGTGCGTGTGTCCAGTCAGCAGTAGGTATTGTTGTGTCACCAGCCTCTCCACCAGGTCAACACGTGACTCTGGCCTCAAGAAAAAAGAAATGTCCTTCATACTTCATCAATGTTTTGGCTATTATGTAACTAGTAGAACCTTGAGTTCTGCTATGATATGCTATGCTCTGCTATGCTCTGTTCTGTTCTGTTCTGCTCTGCCCTGCTGTTCTGTTCTGTTCTGTTCTGCTCTGTTCTGTTATGTTGTGTCCTGTTCTGCTCTGCTCTGTTCTCTTCTGTTCTGTTCTGCCCTGCTGCTATGTTCTGTTCAGTTCTGTTCTGATCTGTTCTGCTATGCTATGACATGCTGTGCTATGCTCTGTTCTGCTATACTATGCTATGCTATGCTCTATTCTATTCTATTCTGTTCTGTTCTATTCTATTCTGTTCTGTTCTGTTCTGCTATACTATGCTATGTTCTGTTCTGTTGTGTTGTATTCTGTTCCGTTCTGTTCTGTTCTGTTCTGTTCTGCTATGCTATGCTCCAGTGGAGGCTGCTGACCAAATTTTTAGGTGAATCACAAATTATTATATTATATATTAAATTATATTTTTAAACATTCCCAACGCTGCAACACCCCCATTCCTCCCAGGTGTCAGGCTCCTCATTTGCTTCCATTCATTTTGGGGACCATGTTTAAATATCATACTTCTGAAGTATAAACAAACTATACTGCTGTGACGATTTCAATAAAACAGACCATTCTGAGTCAATGGTATGCAAAACTGTACATTGGAATATCTAACATGTATTTACCACCTTCCTCTGCACGAGGCCACAGATGGGTTTTATGTAACACAAGGACAATGAATGAATGAATGAATGAATGAATGAATGAATGAATGAATGAATGAATGAATGAATGAATGAATGAATGAAAACTTTATTTAACAGATTGCAGAATGGGTACAATACAGTACGGCTCAATACACACAATTGTTAAGGGGATGCAGACCAGAGAAAGAATTTAGTCTTGTTTACATCAGGGTCCCCCATTTTCAATTCATCATAACATTGATTGATTGATTGATTGAAAACTTTATTAACAGATTGCAGAATGGGTACAATACAGTACAGCTCAATACACACAATTGTTAAGGGGATGCAGACCAGAGAAAGACTTTCGTCTTGTTTACATCAGGGTCCCCCATTTTCAATTCATCAGGACATATATGACATACATGACATACAAATAGTCAGTACTGCTACATCTATACATTTATGACATACCAGATTTGCAAATACAGTACTGTTTGTGATACAAAAGGAGTCAAGAAAAGGGAGTACATACATTTGACGTAGAAACTGTACATTGGAGGAGGTTGGGTGGGGGGGGGTTGGGTACATTGGGATATTGACAACCATACTGGGTAATTTACATTGGAGGTGGTTTGGGGGGGGGGGGCACACTGTATAAACAAGCAAAACTGTACATTGAGGGGGGGGGGGAGGAGACACTGTACAAACAAACAAAATTGTACATTGGACTATTGACAAAACCATACTAGGTAAATGACTGTACATTGGAGGGGGTTGGGTTAGGATATTTACAGGGGCCAGTGTTGAATTGCAGTCTCCCGTAGGTGTCCCTTGAGAGAGGTTTTGAAAGTGGGTAGTGATCCACATTCCTTTACAGCTTTGGGTAGGGCGTTCCACATTGATGTGGCATAATTGCGAAACGTGTTTAGTCCCTTATTTGAGCCGAATCTGGGTTTAACATGATTTGTGGAGCTCCCTCTGGTGTTGTGATCGTGGTATTCACTGACCTTTGGGAAGTATTTTGACATGTACATGGGTACCTTGGTCGTGTAGTGTATCTTGTAGACCAGGCCCATTGCAAGTTGCTGTACTCTGTCGTCTACTCTAAGCCATCCTAGGTTGTCAAAGTGGGCAGGGGTGAGGTGGGTTCTAGGAGTAAGGTCAAGCAGTAGTCTGACCAGTTTGTTTTGAGATGTTTGTAATTTTGTTTTTAGCGCCTTTGAGGTGCTTTGGTACCATGAGGTAACATGACATACAGATAGACAGTGTTACATCTATATATGACATACAGAGATATAGACAGTACTGCTACATCCAGACATTTATGACATACCAGATCTACAAATATACATTACTGTTTAAGAGTACAACGCCTGTCATATAGACCTATAGCGTTGGAAACTCTGATTAAGGAGAGGGGGAGGAGAGGAGAGGAGAGGAGAGAGGAGGAGTGTTCCAGTAACGTTACACAAACTGACAAAGCCAAGACACTTACCCATAAAGACGGTATCTCGATCGATCTTTCAATCAATCAATCAATCAATCTCATCTTTCGTTGAATAGTGCAGCTTCTCCATGTGACGAGTCCGAATCGAGCCGCATGCATTAATCCCATGGAAAATGTAAACAATAGCCATGTGCATCGTGAGCCAGCTTGTTGCATCAAATTGATGTTTGGCTTTTGTCTCCCGAGTGAAGTTAGAACTACACTACTGTTACGGACACGTATTGTTCTCTAAACAATTCGGCTGGCTAACGTTAGCTCACGTTAGCGTCCAGGCTAAGCAGGCTTTCGTTGTATAAACACTACAACTTACTTTCTTCTGATCCAGATTAGTGTTGTCACGATACTGGAATTTCGACTTCGATACGATACCTTGAAAAGTATCGATACTTCAATACCATTTCGATACCAAAAAAAAAAAAGAAAAAAAAAAATATATATATATATTTTTTTTTTATAAACAAATTTAGCTTTTGTTGCTGGCTGATTTTCCTCAGCTTCTCTCTGGTACTATAAGAGAAGATAAATATAACACTTTTAAAACCCTTTGTTTATCTTTAGATCACACATTTAAAAATAACTGTTCATCTCACTTCAATCATTTTTATTGCAGATGCAGAACATGGTATTACTATTTTCTCAAGCAGACAGATGTAAACACTGTAATCTGTGTTGCATGTACCTGACAAACTGAACTGTTTGTATTACAGTTAGTAACAGTTTCGATTTTTATTTAAAGATAACGAGAGAGAGAGAGAGAGAGAGAGAGAGAGAGAGAGAGAGAGAGAGAGAGAGAGAGAGAGAGGGGTAGAGAGAGGGGTAGAGAGAGAGAGAGAGGCTATGCTCGGAGCATTTTAGTAACGTTACATTTTCAACAAGATTGCTGCTATTTAAACACTTCATGGAAACGGGGTAACGTTAACCTTATGTCGACTGTAGTATTGTATGACCTCGACATAACGTTTAAACGTTAACGTTACTCCGTTTCCATGCAGTAATTATAAAGTGGCCAGCTAAGCTAAGGGAGCTAACGGCTAGGAGTAGCTAACGTTAGCTGATAGCTGCCTGTAACGTTACTAACAACTTATCAGCTGTTGATATTATGCGCCATCAGTAGACAACGTATCATGTATTAAACTAGAGTTAATGGTTTAATGCTTCAGTCACAGTGACGTTGAAAGAGCAGCTATCACGAACCTCTCATTTCTTTATGGAGATCCGCGTTGGCACTGATCTGTAACACTGCTTGCAAATAGCATTGGGGCATCTTCTTTAGCTTGTCCTTCGTTGTTTACTTTAAACCCGAAGTACCTCCAAACAGCACTTTTGCTGTTTTCTTTATCCACAAGCACAAGTTGCGGATGCTCTGCATTTGCCATCTTCAGCTAAAATGTTTGTCGGCTCTGTGAGGGGGAGGGCTGGAGGAGCCGGAGGGGCAAGCGTGCTCTGAACAGCGTGTCAACAACTTGCGGTAGAAAACTCGCCAGCTGGTACCGATACTGCAGAAAGTATCGGTATTTCGGGAAATGAGTATCGAAACCATTTTAAATATTCAGTATCGATATGTATCGATACTTCGATATTTTTGACAACACTAATCCAGATGCATAAGTCCACTTCTTCATGTTGCTCAGTTGCTGGTTTATACTTCGGTCCTAATGTTGGCGCAAAGTTTAATTTAGCCTACTACTGTGTTGTTACAGCTGTACAGCTTACTAAACTACTAGCGAGCTCTTTCAATGCTGCCTACACAGTTTGGTAGGGAGTCAAAACAGTCCAGCTGCAGTTCCGTAGGTTAGGTTTAGCTGGGGCCAATCTCAAGTTTCTTCAAGTTTCTTTATTAGTTGTCATACAGAAGTACAGAATACTTTTATACAAAATGCTTCTTTCTGTTACATTTTGTATAAAAGTATTCTGTACTTCTGTATGACAACTAATAAAGAAACTTGAGAAACTTGAGATTGGCCCCAGCTAAACCTAACCTACGGAACTGCAGCTGGACTGTTTTGACTGTGCAATGCAGCAATCTCTGATTGGATTTGAAGGTTGTCAATCATTCAACCTCCGTGTATTGGATTTCAATGCTGTCAATCATTCAATCCCCCATTCAATGGCAAGAGTTTAAATGCACGGACCGTTAATAGCCTATTTTGATTGGCTATTATTTATTATTTATTTAATCCCGGGTCAACCTGTGCAGAATGCAATGTAGTGCAGGCCTGAGCTCAGAGCTGTCAATTTTGGCAATTTTTTACAGAGGAAAACATTTCTAATAAAAAAATAATAATAATAATAATAATAAAAAAAAAAATATATATATATATATATATATATATATATATATATATGTAACGGTTGTGACAACGTCACCTTAAACTTCGATGCCCCGAGTGGGAGTCGAACCCCGGTCTCCCATGTCGCAGGCAACAACACAGACCGCTATACCAAGAGGTGAATTCACTTCTAAGTAATGGGTTTATGCGTCTTTTGAGGATGTGAGATTAACCCATAGCACCGCTACTCACCCCAGCCCTTCTTGACTGCGCTTCACGATACCATCCGTTACACTCACCCTCTCAAACTCACTCCACTCCACCCAAGGCATCCGGGTCGCGTGAATATTAAAGGCAACCAACTTGTGTTCAGCTTTTCGTTCAGCGTTTCTCTGATTGGCCACACGGCCACGTGACCGCCCTAGCACACGCCCTTTTCCGCTGAGAGACGCGGCAGAACTGGTCGAACCAACGCGCTGCTCGAACCAGTTCAGACAGAGGTGTTTATTTATATTAATAAACATATCTACTAGAAACACTGGTGTTCTGTTGTGTGACTGTACTAAACTCTTCCACCACATGACCGACATTTGACATACAGTACACCTCCTATCTATGTTGGGATTATGTTTGGTCATGACAAAACAATAAAAATCGCTACTGTTAGTAATGCTGCCACCACCCACTTCAATGACAGAGCTCTCATATTTGCGAATGCATAAACTATATCTTAAATTATGGCGATGTGTCTAATATGGCTGTCGCGAAGTCATTGATAAGCGACAGCCATATTAGACACATAGCCATAATTTAAGATATAGTTTATGCATTCGCAAAATATGAGAGCGGTGTCATTGAAGGGCTTCCTACAACAGAGCACCGCCGCTGCTGCTGCTGCTGCTGAAGCTGGATCAAGCCGCGGGCGGCGCACGGAAGCCGGGGAAAAACCACCGCGTCGCCCCGCTGGCGAGACACATAGCCATAATTTAAGATATAGCTTATGCATTCGCAAAATATGAGAGCGGTGTCATTGAAGGGCTTCCTACAACAGAGCACCGCCGCTGCTGCTGCTGCTGAAGCTGGATCAAGCCGCGGGCGGCGCACGGAAGCCGGGGAAAACCACCGCGTCGCCCCGCTGGCGAGACACATAGCCATAATTTAAGATATAGTTTATGCATTCGCAAAATATGAGAGCTCTGTCATTGAAGGGCTTCAACGGAGCACCGCCGCTGCTGCTGCTGGAGCTGAAGTGATGTACAGTGACGAGTGAATCTGGTAGTTGGTTGTTAAAAACGCGAAACATAATAACGTTACGCTTTCTAGTTCAGCGCATTTCATAACTGTATGGGCTTTGTTTATACTTCAGAGGTGATACAGTGACGAGTGAATCTGGTAGTTGGTTGTTAAAAACGCGAAACATAATAATCTGTCAGCAGCGCTCCACTGCTACCGCAGCTGAACACAAGTTGGTTGGTAGTGGTACACAAGTTGGTTGCCTGCGCTGCCGCTAGCTCCTTGCGTTTCATTTGGGACGTGGGAGGGGCTGCCGCTTGCTTGCGCGTGGGGGCGGGGGGTCGCGGCCAATCAGAGAAAAGCCGAACACAAGTTGGTTGCCTTTAATATTCACGCATCCGGGTCAATCGGCACCATTGTAACGGTTGTGACAACGTCACCTCAAACTTTGATGCCCCGAGGGAGATTCGAACCCCGGTCTCCCACGCCGCAGGCAACAACACAGACCGCTATACCAAGAGGTGAATTCACTACTTTGCAACGTGTCTATCTGTCTTTGAGGATGTGAGAGTGATTTTAACCCATAGCACCGCTACTCACCCCAGCCCTTCTTGACTGCGCTTCACGATACCATCCGTTACACTCACTCTCTCAAACTCACTCCACTCCACCCAAGGCACTTCGATGCCCCGAGTGGGAGTCGAACCCCGGTCTCCCATGTCGCAGGCAACAACACAGACCGCTATACCAAGAGGTGAATTCACTTCTAAGTAATGGGTTTATGCGTCTTTTAAGGATGTGAGAGTGAGTTTAACCCATAGCACCGCTACTCACCCCAGCCCTTCTTGACTGCGCTTCACGATACCATCCGTTACATATATATATATATGTAAATTAATAATAATTATGAATTATGAGTGAATTTGTGTTTCACGTGTTGTCATAGAGAAACCTCCACTGCTATGCTCTGTTCTTTTCTCTTCAGGTATGTTAACTGTGTATCAACTTTGTTATTATACAGTTTACCCTCCATTCATGACAATACTGCTGAACAGGCCAGATGATGCATCAATTCTCACTCGCCTGTCTGTCTGTCTGTTAGTCTGTCTGTCTGTCAGTTTGTCTGTCTGTCTCATTCCATCACTCTCTCCCTTCTCCCTCTTCTCTCTCACTCTCTCCCTCTTGCTCTATCCCCCTCACTATCTCCATCCCTTGCCTCTCTCTCTCTCTCTCTCTCTCTCTCTCTCTCTCTCTCTCTCTCTCTCTCTCTCTCTCTCTCTCTCTCTCTCTCTCTCTCTCTCTCTCTCTCTCTCTCTGTGGTGTGTGGTTGAAAGCAGACCAAACTAAATATGAGAGATGATACCATGATATAAAACCAGTAGAGAGTCACAACCTATCACATGTCTGTGTGTGTGTGTGCATACATGTACATGCTAGTTTGTGGGAGAAAACAGGACTATAATTGAGTTAAAATAGCCATCAGTTCCCTTTTGTTCTCTGCACAGAGAGAGGGACATAAATGGGTGAGAGAGAGAAGGAGAGTGATACAGAGTGTAAAATGGTAAATGGTGCATTTATATAGCACTTTTATCCAACATGCTTTACCATTTTTGTTCCTCACATTCACCCATTCACTCACACATTCACACACCGATGGCGGAGGTAACCATGCAAGGTGCCAACCTGCACATCGGGAGCAATTAGGGCTTAAGTGTCTTGCTCAAGGACATTTCGACACGCTGACCAGGATAAGCAGGAATCGAACCAGGAACCTTCCGACTAGGTAGACGACCGTTCTACCTCCTGAGCCACTGTGTGTTCCATCTTACATGCAGTGGTATCATTAAAAATCATTTACCTTTGGTAGGTTCTTTATTTAACCAGGGTAGGTTCTTTATTTAACCAGGGTAGGTTCTTTATTTAACCAGGGTAGGTTCTTTATTTAACCAGGGTAGATTCTTTATTTAACCAGGGTAGGTTCTTTATTTAACCAGGGTAGATTCTTTATTTAACCAGGGTAGGTTCTTTATTTATCCAGGGTAGGTTCTTTATTTATCCAGGGTAGGTTCTTTATTTATCCAGGGTAGATTCTTTATTTAACCAGGGTAGGTTCTTTATTTATCCAGGGTAGGTTCTTTATTTAACCAGGGTAGGTTCTTTATTTAACCAGGGTAGGTTCTTTATTTATCCAGGGTAGATTCTTTATTTATCCAGGGTAGGTTCTTTATTTAACCAAGGTAGGTTCTTTATTTATCCAGGGTAGGTTCTTTATTTATCCAGGGTAGATTCTTTATTTAACCAGGGTAGGTTCTTTATTTAACCAGGGTGGGTTCTTTATTTAACCAGGGTAGGTTCTTTATTTATCCAGGGTAGGTTCTTTATTTATCCAGGGTAGATTCTTTATTTATCTAGGGTAGATTCTTTATTTATCCAGGGTAGATTCTTTATTTAACCAGGGTAGGTTCTTTATTTATCCAGGGTAGGTTCTTTATTTATCCAGGGTAGGTTCTTTATTTAACCAGGGTAGGTTCTTTATTTATCCAGGGTAGGTTCTTTATTTAACCAGGGTAGGTTCTTTATTTATCCAGGGTAGGTTCTTTATTTAACCAGGGTAGGTTCTTTATTTAACCAGGGTAGGTTCTTTATTTATCCAGGGTAGTTTCTTTATTTAACCAGGGTAGGTTCTTTATTTATCCAGGGTAGGTTCTTTATTTAACCAGGGTAGGTTCTTTATTTATCCAGGGTAGGTTCTTTATTTAACCAGGGTAGGTTCTTTATTTAACCAGGGTAGGTTCTTTATTTAACCAGGGTAGATTCTTTATTTATCCAGAGATGCCCACCACAACCACAGTCTGACACTGTTGGTTACCGAGCAGCTCCACTGAAGCAGTTGAGGGTTATGTGCCTTGCTCAATGGCACTCCAGCCAGCTTTGATCTTTCTTGGTGGTCCGGGGGATTGAACCGGGGACCTTCAAACTCTGTTGTTTTTTAATGAAAAGCCCAAACTTTTTTTGTATTTTTTATTTTCTTTTGTATCTCTCTTTCTCCGATTTTTCTCTGTTTTCTCCCCGTCCCAATTTAGTCGTTGTGCCAATTCCTCCCTCCCCTACCTGGTTGTTGTGCGCATGTTCTCCTACTGGTCGGTACAAGGGAACCCTGAAGTATCCGCACGCTTCCTCTGACACGTGCGGCGACAGCCAGTGGCTCTTTTCTCACCTGGCAGCGAGGGCTCTCATTGGTGAAGTGTAACACGTGGGAGGTCACGCTGCCTTCCTCAAGTCCTGCCTCCGCTGAGCAAGCGCCCAGACCTGACCTGTAGGCGTCGCTGTCCACAACGCCAGTTTCCCACCCACGGCTTCCCTCCCCCTAACCCAGCCAAACGAGTTAGTAGCGATCAGCCCAAGCCAATGTAGCAGGGTGGATTATCCCTGCTTCGTGGGAACTGTGGGGTGCGGTCAATAGGTAGCGAGACACAGTAGCACCCTGGCCAGCTGCACCTCCGTCTTTGGGGTCCGGAGCGTCAACTGGAGGCTGGCAGTGGGGGTGAATGAGGCCCAGGGTTTACAAACCTGGTCTGGTACTCTGGTCTTCCTCCCTCTCTCTGGAGCAGTCAGCAGTACTCCCCAACACACCCTCACCCTCCACAGTTGCCCCTTTTTCCCTCCCACACCTACTGACCGGATGGTAGAGAAATAACTGGGTTCCCCCCGCAAGCAGTACCCTCCCTTAGTGACACCAGAACCCTTACAATGGAAATGGAAAAGGTAGAATAGCAAGGGGTTACGATTACATATATTACCCGTAGCAAAGGGTTAGGGTTAGGGTTAGAAATAATGAAAGACACACACACAAGACTCCCATCTACATCCTTTACTGTTATTTAAAGACTGGTCATCTACAAATATTTAATAGCAATGGGTCAAACGGAAGGTAGTTCTACTATTACTCAAGTTGTAATTCAATACCTTGCAAACACTTATATTGTACACCCACACAGTATAGACTCAGGTATTGCAGACCCAAAGTTAATAGACCCAGATATTGTAGACTTCAATATACTCGACTCCTTACCCACGTCTGGGCTAGTACCAGTAATAATACCTCTTCTTAGGCTTTACCTATATGGCAGCGTTACGTTTACCCCCAAGAGGGGAAGGGTTAAATAGATGGGAAAGTAATATTACACACACATTGTATCACGCTCAAAGAAAAGGAAATAAAACCAAAAGTGTGGGCCCACAATTACCAAAACAAAAGCCCTATGCTAATGCCGGCATGTAATGTTTATGGGGTACCCCTATGCACTGTGGTTAGCAAACACCAGCTTCGCCCGTAGGCTGCGACACACTGTGTAATGTACGATAGGATCCTGGGCGCCGAAGCCCTAATGTTTACTCTACCAAAATGGCCGCCTCGCCACTCCACTGTTGTCCGTGAGGCAAGATGGCGTCGAACGCTCTCGCGAGGATGTCCGCAGGCGGAGCTGTAGCAGAGAGGCAGCGCTGGCAGAGCTGGTGTTGGCGATGACGACCTCTGCTGGTGGTGAAGAACTCCCCGTGTCCTGCAGGCAGCCTGGAGCAGGTGTGCTGTAGCTCTCCGGTGCAAACAGCTGTTGACGCCCGGGCAGACTGCTTGGAGGTCCCGCACGTCTCGGGCACGCAGGCTATACCGTCACTGTAACTAAGTATAACACGAGCAATGCTACTGTGATCCTTAGCCGCCCGCTACCTATACCGCTCACTGTAACTAGGTATAACTCGACTGTTAGTGCGTGACTCTGCACTTATTGTTCATATCATAACACTGGTACTGCTAGGATATCGTATCCACTAGCCAGTACTTCCTATCACCTGTTGTCCTCTCCCGGGGCACTCCGGCATAAAGTCAGCAACGGGGCTATCCAGAGCCCCCCCCCCGTTAGACGTGACTTCTCGTTGTCAAGTTCACTGCCGAAGAGATCGACTTCCGCTGGCCTCCTCCCTTTATCATCTCTCAGCTCCCTCCGCCACTCTCTGCCTGCTACTGCCCCCTGCTGGTCCCGCCTGCCAGTCACAAGGGGGACGCACTGTAGAATATTATGAATCAATACTGTAATTCATAATCCGTGTTCCAATGTTCTTTGGACGGGGACGTTTGTGTCATTGCTCGTGTGAATCAATGACACTAGTTAGAATGTCTTTGTGTACAAAAAGGGATATAAACACAGTCAGCAGTTCTGAATAATATACCATATTTTCCAGACTGCTACACCAAGGCA
>NC_140179.1:50629978-50632478 GCF_963971535.1 Notolepis coatsorum | reverse complement strand
ACAATTGATTGATTGATTGAAAAGTTTATTAACAGATTGCAGAATGGGTACAGTACAGTACAGCTCAATACATACAATTGTTAAGAGGATGCAGACCTGAGAAAGACTTTCATCTTGTTTCCATCAGGGTCCCCCATTTTCAATTCATCAACAACAACGCAAGTTCTCCCAAAGACACGGATACGGATCAGATGGAGAGAATGGAGGATTTGGAGTTTCTGAGTAACATTTGTCCAGAATGTTTGAATGGGGTGGGCGGAGCCAGGTGGCGTGACAGTATAGTCATGTTTATAAAGCCATAATTAGAGACTGTCCAAATTACATTACACCTTTATTGGAATGGACCACTTGACCCTGTCGTACACCATACAGTGATTGGCTTACACTGTAAGTGCCTAGAGTTTGTACTGAACTGGGTAGATCTGCTTTTGGCTGCTCTGCCCCTATACCTCATGCAATACCCCCCATTGTGAAACTAGACCCTGAGTAGGGGTCTCAAACTCGCGGCCCGCGGGCCAATTTCGGCCCGCTGGATGATATTTTGCGGCCCCCTACTTGACATCAAAGTTTATTAATTAAAAAATATATATTATGTTGTGGGACTTTGTTCAACTTTGTCAGTGCTGTAAAGTTTAAACCTTTTAAAATCTTAGACAAACAAAACACTTTGCTTTCATGAAATATTGTAAGCCGTCATTTGAGGCTTTATAAAAGCAGCACAATGAACACAAATCTGTCAGTGCCGAGTCAGACCTCATCTTAAATAACAAACAGCATTGCTTGTTGTAGTTAACAAAGAGAGGCAGAGTTGATTTTGCAACAATTTTTTTTTAAATCATATATATAATATTTGATGCGGCCCAGCCTCACCCAGACTCTACCTCCAGCGGCCCCCAGGTAAATTGAGTTTGAGAGCCCTAGTGTCTATGGGTCAGTTTGGAACCTTGATAACCAACCAATCAATTGTTACCTCTGTTTTTTTAGTTTTTGAAATGTGCTCTTAACACACTATAACATTTATGAGTGTAACACAACTCGACGACTTTTTGTTGAATTACTCAGTGTATTTATGGAGTATAAATAAAGATTGAATGGATGAATTTGTGGTGTTTAGTGTGCAGTGCGTGTGCACATGTTGTCGTCTGTGAATCCCATTTTCAACATGTTCTGTTGGGTGTAGTGAACCCTGTGCAGGATTTTATATTCAATGACTTGTATGAATGACTACCACCTAACCTGCATGGACTACAACGTATGACGTATATATCATGCCAGTTAGGGTACCTTGTGTATACTGTTTACTTTACTTTACTCATCATAGTATATATTCAGATTCTAATTCTTATTGCCCATATTTATTGTAGCATAATATAACTGATAGGGCATGAAGACCCTCATCTGCACCTTTGATTACGGCAAAGGACATACTACACTGCTTACTTTCTAATGTTCTTATATTAAGAGTTAATTATATATATATTTTTTTATCCACTTCTTCTCCTCCTGTTCCCCCCCCCCCCCCCCCCCCCCCCCCCTCCCATCCCAATTTAGTCGTTATGCCAATTCCCCCCTCCTCTTCTTGGTCGTTGCGTGCATGTGCCCCCCACTGGTCGGTCTAGGGAGCCCTGAAGTCTATCACATGCTTCCTCCGATACATAGGAGACAGCCAGCAGCCTCTTTTCACCTGACAGCGCGGACTCTCATTGGTGAAGTGTAACGCGTGGGAGGTCACACTACCTTCACCATCTCCCTCCCTCGCTGTGCAGGCGCCCTGACAGACCTGTAGGAGTCGCTGTTTACAACGACCAGATTACCACCCACCGGCTTCCCTCCCGCTGACACCGCCAATTGTGTCAGTATGACGGCCGGCCAAGCCGGAGGCACCGCTGACAGCCGGATTCGATACCAGTGTCTCTGCGTTGGTAAATAATAATAATAATAATAATAATAATAATAATAATAATAATAATAATAATAATAAATAATAGATCAAATGTATATAGCGCCTTTCATAGAACCCAAGGTCGCTTGGTAGACAGACGCTTAGTCCGCTGTGCTACCCGGCCGCCCAGTTAATTATATTGTTTACACTGTTTATTTTAATATTTATTATAATTGTATTGCCTATATTTATGTCTTTCTATTACCATGCCCATACCTGTACCCCCCCCCCCCCCACCCTCATGCTGCTATGACGCCCGAATTTCCCCAAGGGGATCAATAAAGGAATATCTTATCTTATCTTATCCTATTTTAGTGTTTGAGGACCTTGAAAAAGTTTTATTGCAGATTTGTTTCGAAATCTAGGAAACAAAGACAGCTGAAACCCACCCAATTTTCAGCTGTCGACTAAAAACACACTTCTTCAAACAATATCTGAAATGATAAAAAATGAAAAACTACTCACCTTCATACTGTCTTTTACTATTATACACTTTTCTACTAAGGAATCTACCTTGCCTATATTACTACCTACTATGTTAATATGTCTACTACTATG